>NW_016108061.1:103124-178907 GCF_001604975.1 Cebus imitator | reverse complement strand
GCACCTCAAGGAATTATAAAAGCAAAAACAAAACAAATCCAAAATTGGTATAAGGAAAAAATAAAATAAAAATAGTAGCAGAAATAAATGAAATTGATTGTAAAAAGACAGAAAATCAATAAAATGAAAAATTGTTTTTTTGAAAAGATAAAATCAACCAATCTTCAGCTTGAATAATTAAGAGAATACCCAAAGAAAATCAGAAACACAAAAGACATAACAACTGAGACCACAAAAAATATAAAGAATCATTACAGACTATTACAAATAACTATATTCCAAGTCAGAAAACAAAAAAGAAATGCATAAACTCCTGGAAGCATATAGCCTATCAAGGTTGAACCATTAAGAAATGGAAAACCTCAATAAACCAATAACTCATAATGAGATCAAAGGTATAATAAAAGCTTCCATTTTTTAAAAAAGGCCAGGAATTTACGGCATTGCTGAATTTTATCAAACATTTAAAGAAAAGCTAATATCAATTCTACTCAAACTCTTCAAAAGAAAATTAAGAAGAAGAAATATTTCCAAACCTTTTTCACAAGGCCAGCATTATTCTGATACCAAAACCAGACAAGAATACAACAATGGAAAAATACAAGCTAATATCACGGATAAATATAGATTCAACATTTTTTAACAAAACACTTGCGAACTAAACAACACATTAAAAAGATCATTCATCATAATTAAGTAGGACTAATCCCAGGTATGCCAGGATGGTTCAACATATGCTAATAAACACATGTGATATATCACATTAACAGAACCAAGAACAAAAACAATCTGATTGTATCAATAGGTGCCAAAAATTTAATAAAATACAACATCCCTTTATGATTAAAACCCCCAACAAACTGGACATAGAAAGAACATACTTCAACATAATGAAGGCCATATATAACAAACTGGTAGCTAAAAAATCATACTAAATGGGGACAAATTTAATGTCTTTCCTCTATGATCTGGAATAAGACAAGGATGCCTGTTTTCAACACTTTTATTCAATATAGTGCTGGAGTTCCTGGCCAGAGAAATTAGGCAAGAAAAAGAAACAAAGGACATTCAAATTGGAAAGGAAAAAGTCAAATTAGCCTTTTTTGCAGATAATATGATCTTATATTTAAAATAAACTAATGGTGTGACCAGAAAACTGTTAGAACCAATAAAAGAAATTAGTAAGGTTGCAGAATACAAAATTAACATACAAAATCAGTAATGTTTGTATAAGCCAACAGTGAATAATCTAAAAACAAATCTAGAAAGCAATCTCATTAACAGCCATGACAAATATGAAATATCTAAAAATCAATTTAATGAAGGAAGTGAAAGATTTGCATAAGGAAAACTACAAAACACTGATGAAAAAAATACAAGAAGACACCCCCCCCAAAATAGAAATATATTCCATGCTCATGGATTCTAAGAATATTGTTACAAATGACAATACTACCTGAATAAATGTGCAGATTCAGTACAATCCCTATCAAATTACCAATGATAAGCATCACAGTAATAGAAAAACAATCCTAAAATTTATATGGAATGACAAAAGATCCTGAACAGCCAAAGTAATCCTAAACAAAAAGAACAGAGCTGGTGGCATCACAGTACATGACTTCACAGTTGCTATAAATCCATAGTAACCATATAATCATAGTACTGGCATAAACACATACACACAGACAAATGGAACAAAGTAGAGAATGCAGAAACCAATTCACACATTTACAGCTAACTGATCTTCAACAAAGATGCCAAGAACATATAACAGTCAAAGGACAGTCTGGTCAATTAACGGTGTGAGAAAGACAGGATAATTATATGCAGAGAAATGAAATCAGACCCCTATTTCTCACATATACAAAGTGAAATAAAAATAGATTAAATACTTAAATCTAAGACCTGAAACCATGACACTGCTGGAAAAAAACACTGGGGAAATGCTCTAGGACAAAGATTTTTTTTTTGGAAAAAACCTCAAAAGCACTGGCAACCAAAGCAGAAATAGACAAATGTGATTACATCAAGCTAAAAGCTTCTGCACAGCAAAGGAAACAATCATCAAAGTAAAGAGACAACATACAAAATGGTAGAAAATATTTGCAAACTATCCACCTGACAAGAAATTAGTTACCAGAATATATAAGGAGTTCAAACAATCCTATAGGAAAAAATTTAATAATCCAATAAAATAAGTAAATTATCTGACTAGACATTCTCAAAAGAAGACACAGAATTAGCCAAGAAGTATATGAAAAAATGCTCAACACCACTAATCATCAAAGGAACGTAAATAAGAACTACAATGAGATATCATCTCACCCGAGTTAAAATGGCTTTTACCAAAAAGATGGGCAATAACAGATGCTGACAAAGATTCAGAGAAAGGGAAATCCTGGTACACTGTTGGTGGAAATGTAAATTATGGAAGCCACTATGGAGAATATTATGGAGATGCTTCAAAAAACTATACTTGAACTACCATATGATCCAGCATTTCTACTAGTGGGTATATATCCAAAAGGAAAAACATCAGTATGATATCTGCACTCATGTTTATTGCACCACGTTCATCACAGCCAAAATATGGTATCAATCTAAGCTCCTAGCAACAGATGAACAGATAAAGAATGTGTAGCATATATGCACAATAGAATATTATTCAGCCATCAAAAAGAATGAAATCATGTCTTGCAGCAACACAGATGGAACTGGATGGAGGTCATTTTATTAAGCGAAATAAAACAAGCAAAGAAAAACAAATATTACATGAGTGATATTTCATGAGTGGGAGCTAAAAAATGTTGATCTTGTGGAGGTAGAAAGTTGGTGGTTATGAGAGTTTGAGAAGGGTCGAAGTGGGTTGGAAGGGTAAGTTGATTAATGGTTACAAATAAAAGATTTGACAGAATAAAACCTTGTGTTAAATAAGTAGGGTGATTATAGTTTACAATAATTTTGTATAATTCAAAACAGCTAGAATAATTTGAATGAATCAAGCCTAACTAAAGAAAAATATTTAAGGTGACATATATCCCAAGCACACTGATTTAATCTTTAAAAATTTTATGAATGCATTAAATTATCACATATACCCCAAAACCGTGTAGCTCTATTACGCATCAATTAAAAAATGAAATTGTGTGAGTATGATGGATATCAGTATCCTATCAATTTGGTGGCCACTGACAACAGTGAGGTCAGTAAATTTTCAAATTGAAAAAAAAAACATAGAAAATAATTCATAGCAATATAAATATTATGTGAATATTTAAATTACACAGTAAATGAGACAGATAATGAACAAATAATTATGACATGAATGACAACAATGACTAATAATTATTATAACTCACGTATTGCAGGGTTGACTCATTTAATTTTCACAACTCTGGGAGGCTGGAGTATTACCCTTATTTTACATATGGCAAAATTAATACATAGAGAGGGTATATCAAATTACTGGCGGAGGCAGGTTTTGAACCCACACAATCTGCCTTCAGAATCTGCAGCTTTAATCAGTATACTACACTGTCATTTACAAGAAACATTAAATGTCTGAAGATCTGGGAGGAGAATGTTTTAGGTTGAGAGATTAGGCAATGCAGTGTCTAAGGTAGAAAATAAACTTGGCATAATTGAAAAAAAAAAAAAAATGAGACCATGGTTGCCTAAGGGCAGAGAGTAAGAGAAAGAATGAGATTAGAAGTAACAGGTATTTTAACTAACCTTTTCTATCATTGTTGAGAATGAATTCATATCTTTAGTCTGTATTCTTCCTTTATTCCTGCTTTCAATTTGTTTTTGAAACACTTAGAATTTCTAGATTTTAAACATGTCCCCTTTGTTTATTTGAAGTTGTTTTTGAACAATTAGGAAGGCAAATATAAATAGCTTCTTTGAATCCCATCCCAATTTTCCTAGGGGAAAAAAAAAAAACTAAAGAATCTGGCCAAATCTCCTTGTACTTTGATGATATTAGCTAACAAAGTTTGGAATGCCTTTGGCAGGATACACCTGGTCTGTGCTGGTTACTTAGGGTAAACAAATCTGTAATTTATGTAATTTTCCCACGGCCTACAAGAAAACGTAACAGGGAGCTGAGTTCCTATTAGAGAAAAAAATCCAAGATTCTTCATGACCAAAATAGGTTTCTCTGTGTAAGTATTTTTAAATAGGTGTTTTAATAGATGTCAAAAAGGTTAAGAACTAAAACAGATTTACAAGAAAAAAACTAACAAGCCCATTCAAAAGTGGGCAAAGGATATGAACAGACACTTTACAAAAGAAGACATACGTGAGGCCAACAAACATATGAAAAAATGCTCATCATCACTGGTCATCAGAGAAATGCAAATCAAAACTACATTGAGATACCATCTCACGCCGCCAGTTAGAATGGCGATCATTAAAAAATCTGGAGACAACAGATGCTGGAGAGGATGTGGAGAAATAGGAACACTTTTACACTGTTGGTGGGAGTGTAAATTAGTTCAACCATTGTGGAAGACAGTGTGGCGATTCCTCAAGGACATAGAAATAGAAATTCCATTTGACCCAGCAATCCCATTACTGGGTATATATCCAAAGGATTACAAATCGTTCTACTATAAGGACACGTGCACACGAATGTTCATTGCAGCACTGTTTACAATAGCAAAGACCTGGAACCAACCCAAATGCCCATCGACGATAGACTGGATAGGGAAAATGTGGCACATATACACCATGGAATATTATGCAGCCATCAAAAATGATGAGTTTGTGTCCTTTGTAGGGACATGGATGAACCTGGAAACCATCATTCTCAGCAAACTCACAGAAGAGCAGAAGATCAAACACCGCATGTTCTCACTCATAGGCGGGTGTTGAACAATGAGAACACATGGACACAGGGAGGGGAGCACTACACACTGGGGTCAGTTGGGGGGAAATAGGGGAGGGACGGTGGGGGGTGGGAAGCTGGGGAGAGACAGCAAGGGGAGAAATGCCAGATGTAGGTGATGGGGAGGAAGGCAGCAAATCACACTGCCACGTGTGTTCCTATGCAACAATTTTGCATGTTCTTCACATGTACCCCAAAACCTAAAATGCAATAAAATAAATGGGAAAAAAATAAAAAATAAAAATAAAAATAAAAAAGGTTTAGTCTTCAAGATAAAACATAAATTGTCAAATTAACAGTTATTGTTTACAAAATTTTACTCTATCTCCAAAAACTCTCTAAAGCCTTACAAAAGTAGAAACTATGCCCGACTCATTATCTGACAGCAAGCAGTAAAATAAGAAATTTACAAAACAAAAGAGGTCTACGCATTTTGACATTTTTAAATTTAATTGATACATACCATTTCACATATTTACAGAGTACATGTGATATTTTGTTACATGCATAGAATGTGTAATAATCAAGCCAAAGTATTTGGGGTATCCATCCCCTTGGGTATTTGTTATACCTAATCATTGGGAACATTTCAAGTACTATCTTCTGTCTACTTGGAAATACGTAATTCACTGATGCTAACTATGGGCACCCTACTCTGCACTTGAATATAAAAACTTATATTTTCTATCTAACTGTACCTTGACCAACCTCTTTTCATCCCCTTCCTACCCACACACCTTCCCAGTCTCTTATATTTATTATTTTACTCTCTATCTCTATGAGATCAACTTAAGCTCCCACACATGAGGGAGTAAGAACTTACTTGCTAACATGAGTAAGAACATGTGATATTTGTCTTTCTGTGCCTGGCTTATTTCATTCAACATACTAACCTCCAGTTTTATCCATGTTGTTGCAAATAACACAATTGTATTCTTTTCTATGGCCAAATAGTACTCCATTGTGTACATACGCCACATTTTCTTTACTCATGTGTCCATTAATGGACACTTAGGTTGATTCCATATCTTTGCTATTGTGAAGGGTGCTGCAATAAACATGTAAATGCATGCATATCTTTGATATTCTGATTTCTTTTCCTGAAGATAAATAGCCAGTAGTGGGAATGCTGGGAAAATGGTAATTCTACATTTAGTTTTTTGAGAAATCTTCATTATGTTTTCCATAGTGGCTGTACTAACTTAATTCCACCAACAGAGTACGAGTTCCCTTTGCTCCACATCCTCACTAGAATCTGTTACTTTTGTCTTTTTAATAATAGCTATTCTACCTGGTGCAAGATGACATCTCATGGTGGTTTTGACTTGCATTTCCCTGGTAATCAGTGCTGTTGAGCATGTTTTAATGTATCTGTTGGCCATTTGTATCTCTTCTTTTCAGAAATATCTATTCACATCCTCTTTTCACTTTGTAATGGTAGTATTTGTTTCCTGACTATCGAGTTGTTTCAATTCATTGTATATTCAATATTTTATTCCGTTGTCAGATGAATGGTTTCAAATATTGTCTCCAAATCCAAGAGGTTGTGTGTTCACTCTGTTGATTTTTTCCCTCGCTGAGCAGAAGATTTTTCATTTAATATACTCCCATTTGTCTTTTTTATTGTCTGTGCCTTTGATAGCCATAAAATTTTGACCAATTTCCTAAAGTATTTTCCAAAAGCTTTTTTCCAGTAGTTCTGTAGTTTCAGGTCAATAATTTAACCCATCTTGAGTTGGTTTTTGTAAATGGTGAGAGATAAAGGGTCCAGTTTCATCCTTTTGCATATGGATATTCAATTCTCCCAGCATCATTTATCGGAGAGATTATTCTTTCCCCGATATATGTTCTTTATGCCTTTGTGGAAGATCAGTTGGTTGTAAATATATGAATTTACTTCTGGATTCTCTATTCTGTTTCATTGGCTTATTTGTCTGTTTTTATACCAGTAATATGCTGCTTTGGTTACTATTGCCTTGTAATATGTTTTGAAGTCAGGTAGTGTAATAGCTCCAAGCTTCATTCTTTCTTCTCAGAATTGCTTTGGCTGTTGGGGGTCTTTTATGGTTCCATACAAATTTTAGGAAATTTTTTCTATTTCTGTGAAAAATTATATTAGTATATTTATAGGGATTGCATTGAATCTGTAGGTCACACTAAGCAGGATGGCCATAGGGATTAAGTACATTAATTCGTCCAGTCATGATTATGGAGTATCATTTCATTTTCTGTGTCCTCTTCAATTTATTTTACCAGTGTTTTGCAGTTTTCCTTGTAGAGATCTTTCATCTCTTTGGTTAAACCTAAGTATTTTATTTTTTGTAACTACTGCAAATGACATGCCCTTACTTATTTTTGTTTCACAGCTTGTTCATTATTGGTATATGGAATCCCTACTGATTTTTGTACTTAATTTTCTGCAGCTTTACTGAATTTATGTATCAAATCTAAGTTTTTTGGTGGAGTCTTTAGGTTTTTCTGGGTATAAGATCATATCTTTAGCAAAAGGGGCAATTTGTCTTCTTGTCTGATTTGGGGGCTTTTCTTTCGCCTGACTGCTCTGGCTATGACTTGCAGTATTATGTTGAGTAAGAGTGTAAAAGTGAGTGTGCTTGTCTGGTTCTAGTTCTTATGAGGAAAGTTTTCAGCTTTTCCCCATTCAGTATGATGTGAGCTGTGGGTTTGTCATAAATGGCCTTTATTGTGTTGAGGTATGTTTCCTTCAATGCCTAGTTCATTGAGAGTTTTTATTATAAAGTGATGTTGAATTTTATAAAAGTTTTTTTTTTTTTGCATCTATTGAGATGATCATATATTTTTTTGTCCTTCATTTGGTTTTGTATGTTTCTGCTTTTGTATTTTTAACACAGGTTTTCATTCCGTCACTGAGGCTGGCATGCCATGGCACAATCATAGCTCACTGCAGTCTCAACTTCCCGGACTCAGGCAATCCTCCCACAGCAACCCTCCTGAGTAGCTGGGACCACAGGCTCCTGCTACCACGCCTGGATTTTTTTTTTTCTTTTTTTTTTTTTTGGAAAGACGGGTTTTGCCATATCGCCCAGGCTAGTCTCAAATTCCTGGGCTCAAGCAGTCCACCTTCCTCAACCTGTCAAAGTGCTAGGATTACAGGCGTGAGACACTGCACCTGTCCTGTCCTTTATTCTATTGATATGATGTATCTCCATTTATTGATTGCATACATTGAACCATCCTTTTATTTCTGGGATAAATCTTAATTGAATATGGCGTATTCCTTTGCTGATATGCTGTTGGATTCAGTTTTCTAGAATTTTATTGAGAATGCTTACATTCATGTTTATCAGGGATACTGCCCTGTAGTTTTGTTATTGTTGTTATTACATCCTTGTTTGGTTTTGGTGAGTTTCATTATGACCTCATAGAATGAGTTAAGAAAAATATCCCTGTCTTCACACTTTTGGAATAGTTTGAAGATAATTTGTGTTACTTCTTTGAAAGATTGTTAGAATTCAGTTTGGATTCCATCTCATCCTGGGCTTTTCTTTGATTACTGACTCAATATCAATATTCACTATTGGTCTGTTCAAGCATTTTATTTCTTTCTTAATCTTGGTAGGTTGTGTGTTTTCAGGAATTCATCCCTTTTGTCTAGGTTTTCTAACTTGGTGGTGTACAGTTCATAGTATTGTCTTATGATCTTTTGTATTTCTATGGCATCAGTCGTAAGGTCTCCCTTTTCATTTCTGACTTTAATTTGTGTCATCTTTTGTTCCTTTATTAGTCTAGCTAGTGGTTTATTGATTTTTTTAATCTTTTCAAAAAAACAGCTTTTTGTTTCATTGATCCCTTGTACCTGTTTTTGTTTTCCTTCATTTGGTCTCTACTTTGTTTAGTTCTGCTGTGTTCTCTAATATTTCTTTTCCGCTACTTATTTTGTTTTTGCTTTCCTCATTCCTTGATGTGCATTATTAGATTGTTCAAAACCTTTCTACTTTTTTGATGTAGGCATTTATGTCTATAAACTTCCTTCGTAGTACTACTTTTGCTATATCACATAGGCTTGGGTATATTGTGTTTTAATTTTTATTAGTTTCAAGAATTTTTTATTTCTGCCTTAGTTTCTTCTCTGACCCCCAAATCATTCAAGAGTATGTTCTTTAATTTCCATGTATTTGTACAGTTTCCAAAGGTTATCTTTTTATTAATTTCTAGTTTTATCCATTGTAGTCTCAGAAGATACTTGATATGCTTCTGATTTTTCAAAGATATATTAATACTTTTTTGTGTACTAACATATTGTCCACTCTGGAGACTGTTCCATGCGCTAATGAGAAGAATGTGTATTCTGTAGCTGTTAAATGAATGTTCTATAATTATCTTTTAGGTCCCTGCGTCATATATGCAGTTTAAATCTTAGGTTTCTTTGTTAATTTTATGTTTAGATGATCTGCCTAATGCTGAGAGTGGAGTCTTGAAGTCTCCAACTATTCTTATATTGGAGTCTGTCTCTCTTTAGATCTAATAATATCTGCTTTATATATCCACATGCTCCAGTTTTGGGTGCATATGTTTAGAATTGTTATATCCTCTTGCTGAATTCATTACTTTAGCATTACATTAAGGCCTCCCTTGTTTCTTTTTACTGTTTTTCACTTAAAGCCTGTTTTATCTGATACATGTATAGCTACTCCTGCTTACTTTTGATTTCCATTTGCACGTAGTATCTTTTTCCATTCCTTTAGTACAGTCTGTATGTGTCTACTGTTAAGGTGAGTTTCATATAAGCAGTGTGGCGTTGGGTCATGTTATTATTTTTATGCATTCAGCTATTCTATACCTCTTAAGTGGTGAATTTATTCATTTTCAAAGTTATTATTGACATGTGAAGGCTTACTCCTGTGATTTCATTAATTGATTTCTGTTTTTTGTATATTTTTGTTCTGTATTTCTCTATTATTGTTTAATCACTGTGGTATGGTGGAATTCTGTAGTAGTAACATTTGAGTTTCTTCTCTTTCTTGTTTGTGTTTTTGCTCCACAACTAGCATTTATGTTTTTTGTATTTTCTTTTTGTTTTTTGAGGCAGAGTTTCACTCTTGTTGCCCAGGCTGGAGTGCAATGACACAATCTTGGCTCACCGCAACCTCCGCCTCCCGGGTTCAAGCAATTCTCCTGCATCAGTCTCCCAAGTAACTGGGATTACAGGCATGCACCACCACACCCAGCTAATTCTGTGGTTTTTTTAATAGAGATGGAATGTCTCCCTATTGGTCAGGCTGGTCACGAACTCCTGACCTCATGTGATCTGTCTGCCTCGGCCTCCCAAAGTGTTGGGGTTACAGGCCTGAGCCGCCATGTCCAACTGTTCTGTGTATTTTCATGATGGTATCATAGTTATCATTCTTTCACTTCCAAGGGTAGGACTCCCATAAGCATTTTTTATAGGGCCAGTATAGTGTTGATGAATTCCCTGAGCTTTTGCTTATATGGGATATACTTCATTTCTCCTTCATTTATTAGTGATAACGTTGCTATGTATAGTATCTCGTCTTGAAGTTTTTTTTTTTTTTTTCTTTCAGCAATTTGAATATATCATCCTGTTCTCTGGTCTGTAAGTTTTCTGCCGAGCAATGTGCTGTTAGTCTGATGGTGGTTCCTTTATAAGTGACTAGAGTCTTTTCTCTCCTTGTGTTTAGAATTTTCACTTTCTCTTGACTTTTGAAAGTTTGGCTATAATGTGACCTTCTAACGTAACTTTTAAAGTTCTATCTAGTTGGGAATCTTTGAGCCTTCTGATTCTGGATGTCTAAGTTCCCTGCTAGACTTGGAAATATTTCATCTATTACTTTTATTTTTATTGCACTTTAGATTCCGGGGTACATGTGCAGATCATGCAGGATTGTTGCATCAGTACAAACATGGCAATGTGGTTTGCTGCCTCCATCCCCCCATCACCTACATCTGGCATTTTTCCCCATGTTATTCCTCCCCGACTTCCCCACCCTGCTGCCATCCCTCCATTGCCCCCCACAACAGACCCCAGTGTGTGATATTCCCCTTTCTGTGTCCATGTGTTCTCATTGTTCAACACCCACCTGTGAGTGACAACATGCGGTGCTTGATTTTCTGTTCTTGTGTCAGTTTGCTGAGAATTATGGTTTCCAGATTTATCCATGTCCCTACAAAGGACACAAATTCATCATTTTTTATGGCTGCATAGTATTCCATGGTGTGTATATACTACATTTTCCTTGTCCAGTCTATCGTCAATGGGCATTTGGGATGGTTCCAGGTCTTTGCTATTGTAAACAGTGCTGCTATGAACACACATGTGCATATGTCTTTATAACAGAATGCTTTATAGTCCTTTGGGTATATACCCAGTAATGGGATTGCCAGGTCAAATGGAATTTCTATTTCTAGTCCTTGAGGAAGTGCCACACTCTCTTCCAAAATGGTTGAACTAGTTTATACTCCCAGCAACAGTGTAAAAGTGTTCCTATTTCTCCACATCCTCTCCAGCATCTGTTGTCTCCAGACTTTTTAATGATCACCATTCTAACTGGTATGAGGTAGTATCTCAATGTGATTTCGATTTGCATTTCTCTAATAATCAGTGATAATGAGCATTTTTTCATATGTTTGTTGGCCTCATATATGTCTTCTTTTGAAAAGTGTCTGTTCATATCCTTTGCCCACTTTTGGATGGGTTTGTTTGCTTTTTCCTTGTAAATCTGCTTTAGTTCTTTATACATTCTGGATATTAGCCCTTTGTCAGATAGGTAGGTTGCAAACATTTTTTACCATTCTGTTGGTTACTAGTTCACTCTAATGATTGTTTATTTGGCTATACAGAAGCTCTGGAGTTTAATTAGATCCCATTTGTCTATTTTGGCTTTTGTTGCCAATGCTTTTGGTGTTTTACTCATGGAGCCCTTGCCTATGCCTATGTCCTCAGTGGTTTTGCCTAGGTTTTCTTCTAGGGTTTTTATGGTGTTAGGTCTTGTGTTTAAGTCTTTAATCCATCTGGAGTTAATTTTAGTGTAAGGTGTCAGGAAGGGGTCCAGTTTCTGCTTTCTGCATGCTGCTAGCCACTTTTCCCAACACCATTTATTAAACAGGGAATCCTCTCCCCATTGCATGTTTTTGTCAGATTTGTCAAAGATCAAATGGTTGTAGATGTGTAGCGCTGCCTTCAGGGCCTCAGTTCTGTTCCATTGGTCTATATCTCTGTTTTGGTACCAGTACAATGATGTTTTGATTGTAGCATAGTTTGAAATCAGATAGCATGAGGCCTCCGGTTTTGTCCTTTTTGCTTAGGATTGTCTTGGCTATGTGGGCTCTCTTTTAGTTCCATGTGAAGTTTAAAGTGCTTTTTTCCAGTTCTGTGAAGAAGGTCATTGGTAGTTTGATGGGGATAGCCTTGAATCTGAAAATTACTTTGGACAGTATGGCCATTTTTACAACATTGATTCTTCTTAACCATGAGCATGGAATGTTTCTCCATCTGTTTGTGTCCTCTCTTATTTCGTCGAGCAGTGGTTTGTAGTTCTCCTTGAAGAGGTCCTTCACATCCTTTGTTAGTTGTATTCCTTGGTATTTTACTCTCTTTGTAGCAATTGTGAATGGGAGTTCATTCATGATTTGGCTCTCTTAGTCTGTTATTGGTGTATAGAAATGCTCGTGATTTCTGCACATTGATTTTGTATCCTGAGACTTTGCTGAAGTTGCTTATCAGTTCTGCTTATGCAGGAGATTTTGGGATGAGACGATGGGGTCTTCTAGATATACAATCAGTCATCTGCAAATAGAGACAATTTGACTTCCTCTTTTCCTAATTGAATACCCTTATTTGTATTGCCCAATTGCTCTGGCTAGAACTTCCAACACTGTATTGAATAGGAGGGGTGAGAGAGGGCATCCTTATCTTGTGCCAGATTTCAAAGGGAATGCTTCCAGTTTTTGCCCATTCAGTATGATATTGGCTGTAGGTTTGTCATAACTAGCTTTTATTGTTTTGAGATATGTTCCTTTGATACCTAGTTTATTGAGAATTTTTAGCATAAAGAGCTGTTGACTTTTGTCAAAGGCCTTCTCTGCATCTATTGAGATATTCACGTGGTTTTAGTCTCTGGTTCTGTTTATGTGGTGGATTACGTTTATAAACTTTCATATATTGAATCAGCCTTGCATCCCTGGAATGAAGCCTATTTGATCGTGATGGATAAGCTTTTTGATGTGCTGTTGCAATCAGTTTGCCAGTATTTTATTGAAGACTTTTACATCTGTGTTCATCATGGATATTGGCCTGAAGTTTCCTTTTTTTTGTCAAGTCTCTGCCGGGTTTTGGTATCAGGATGATGTTGGTCTCATAAAATGATTTGGGGAGGATTCCCTCTTTTTGTATTGTTTGGAATAGTTTCAGAAGGAATGGTACCAGCTCCTCTTTGTATGTCTGGTAGAATTCGGCTGTGAACCCACCTTAACCTGGACTTTTTCTAGTTGGTAGTCTATTAATTGCTGCCACAACTTCAGCCCTTGTTGTTGGTCTATTCAAGGTTTCGACTTCTTCCTGGTTTAGGCTTGGGAGGGTGCAAATGTCCAGGAATTTATCAATGTAAATTTATGTACATAGAGTTGTTTGTAGTAATCTCTGATGGTAGTTTGTATTTCTGTGGAATCGGTGGTGATATCCCCTTTATCGTTTTTTATTGCATCTATTTGATTCTTTTCCCTTTTCTTTTTTATTAATCTGGCTAGTGGTCTATTTTGTTGATCTTTTCAAAAAAATAGCTCCTGGATTTATTGATTTTTTTAAGGGTTTTTTTGTGTCTATTGCCTTCAGTTCTGCTCTGATCTTAGTTATTTCTCCCTCCCACCTTTGTACATCTTGGGAAAAAGCCAACTATCTTTCCAACTTGTACTCATGAGACCCAGTGTCAGTGGGAACTTGTCACCTTGCCTAATGCCAATGAGAAGGACAGACAGACAGCACAGTCCACCTCAACAGATACCAGTGTAGTTCATATGACCACAGCTGAGGCCTGGGGCCACCTCTGCACCCATGGCCACCTCCAAGTCACCCCCAGCCACCATTCAGAGCCATAATGCTAAATAAACTCCAGAACTTAGCTTCCATCTTGAAAAGAAAGATTAGAAGGGGGGAAATTCTTAATTAAGTTCATCTAAACCTTAAATAACTGCTTGTCCAGGACTTACTACATTTAAATTTTCTGCCACTAAAAAGATTGGGGGCTTAAAAGAGAAATAAGGTGAGCTACAGAAAAATAGTCACAGATTTGTACACATAAAAACAGCACTTAAAAATATTATATCCACTGTATCATAAAATACAAAGAAAAATTTCAATCAATGCAGGGGACAGCCATGTGATGCCTCAAAGTCGCCTCAAAGGAGTATATTTTGGCTCAGATTTATGAAAACCTACAGAAACTTCTCCCACAAGGAAAAGCAGGAGAGAGGGCTTTATCGTCCATCTTTTAGGGCTAGTGGGAGGGGTGGAATGGAGTGATCAGCTTTGCAATCTATCATTGTACACAGTATGATCAAGCGCAGCTCTAAACCACAACATTTTAAATTTGCTGATCCTGGGTTATCTACATTTATCGATAAAGGAGATTTGGGAAAGTAATAGCATTCTAAAATCAATAGCTGGAAAAACAGAAGGAATAATTAAAAATCTATTTATGCAGCTGCCTGGCAATCAGGATGTTCTGCTTAAGATGATACCTGATCCCTGACAGATAACAAGGCAGTTCTAAAATTTTCCTTCCAGGCAGCTTAATTTCCATACATTTCTGTTTGAATATTAAACTCTTGTTACTGTATATAAAACTGAGTTTACTTAAAACCAATTATGGATATGGACACTATCATATTGTCCCTCAAATTATTTCTTGTATCAAATTATAAGTAGAGCTTTGATATCTTTTTTTGCAGTCATCCTCAGATGAGTTTACTGTAGCCAATTCTTTTCAAGAAATATAAATTTAACTCAAGAAATCGAACACTATCATCTTCACAACTAAGTAAGAAGAGGATCACTTCACCTGTACATGGAGTTCAGAGATGAGTCTAGGGTAGGTGATTAAATTAAATGTCAGTGGTTGTGTTGGCCAATATTCTACTTCAGTGGATTATTTCTACTGAAAACAGGTGGTTTATTACAGCTTGGAGAGGATTCCTGGAAAGCTAACTATTTCTATGGGAATTTTAACTCACAGATAAAAATTTTGGACAATTTTTTCCTATTTACTCAACAAAGACTGCCAGGTAAATTGGAAGCTTCACAGCTAGCTGAATGTGAGAAGTCAAACAGCTATTAGACTTACTTCATTCCTCCAACTGGTTCAGATCCAGTTTAACTTGTTTGGGTCCAGCCAGAACCAGGGACTCCCAGATAGCCAGTCCCGTTATCATAAGGTCCAATAAATTCAAAATAATGTCTGAAGTGTCTACATTCCAGAACTATCTCCAAAGAATAAATCTGATTAAAAGTTTCCAGCAAGGTCAGGCACAGTTGTTCATGCCTGTATTTCCAGCATTTTGGGAAGCCAAGGCATGAGTATCATGAGGCTAGGAGTTCAAGACCAGCCTGGGCAACACAGCAAGATCCTGTTTCTACAAATAATTAGTTTTTAAAAATTAGCCTGGTGTGATGGTATGCACATGTAGTCCCAGCTACTTGACAGACTGAAGTGAGAGGCTGCTTGAGCCCAGGAGTTTAAGGCTGCAGTGAGCTATGATTGTGCCACTGCCCTCCAGCCTGGGCAACAGAGCAAGATCTTGTCTCTCCTAAAACAAAAACAAAAACAAACAAACAAACAAAAAAGGTTTCCAGCAATCTGCAGAACCTCTCTTTAACAGAACCATGATAATGCCAGAAGACTCAGTGACTAACACTGGTTATCTGCTAATTCCAAAAATAACTCACTAGGCCCAGAAGAGGCAAAAGTGCAGATATACACCTGTCTCCCTCCCTAGAAGGGTACTCTGCCGCTAGGAAGTCTTCCAGTGCCAAGCATGGCAGAAAGATGAAACCAATTTACAGGCTGCACTCCATTCTAATAAAACCAGTTTACTTTTATAGAAACCTACTGGGCTCTGAAATTGTACACACGCACACCCACAACCCACCACCACCTCCACCAACACCATCCTTTCAGTCCTTAGGTTCATATGAGTAACCAAGTAAAAGAACCCCGGATGTGATTTCAAATTATACTACAAGTCTATAGTAACCAAAGCAGCATGGTAGATATAAAAATAGAAACATAGATGAATGGAAAAGAAGAGAGAACCTAGACACAAAGCCACATATGTACAGTTAACTGATCTTCAACAAAAACATACTGGGGAAAGGATACCTTCTTGAATAAATGGGGCTGGGGAAATTGGGCAGCCATTTACAGTAGAATGAAACTGGATCCCTATCTCTCACAATACACAAAAATTAACCCAATGTGAATTAAAGATTTATATGTAAGACTTTAAACTATAAAAATTCAAAAAGAAAACCTAAGGAAACTTCTTCTGGACATTGGCCTAGACAAAGTATTCATGAATAAGACCTCAAAGGTAAATACAACCAAAACAAAAATAGACAAATGGGACTAAATTAAACTAAAAGCCTCCATACAGAAAAAGATACGATCAACAGAGTGAACAGACCACCAGACCACCTACAAAATGGGAGAAAATATTTACAAACTATGCCTCCAACAAAGGACTCCAGAATCCACAAGGAACTCAACAACAACAAAAAATCCAAAAATAATCCCATTAAAAAGCGGGCAAAGGCATTATCCTAAGCGAATTAATGCAAAAACAGAAAATCAAATACTTCATATTCTCACTTATAAGTGGGAGCTAAGCATTGGGTACACACCGACATGAAGATGAGGCCAATAGACACTGGGGAATACAAGAGTTGAAAAGAAGAAATGGGAACAAGGGCTGAAAAACTTCTGATTGGGTATTATGCTCACCACCTGGGTGATGAATTCAACTGTACTCTAACACTCAGAATCATGCAATACACCTCTGTAAGAATTCTGAACATGTACCCACTGAAGCTAAAGTTAAAAAATAAAATAACAATTATGTTTCTTTTTTACAGTGGGGAAAAGGACATGAACAGATTTTTCAAAAGAAAACATACAAATGGCAAATATATATATGAAAAAATGCTCAACATCACTAATCACTAGGGAAATGCAAATTACACATATATATGCAATATATATGTAATTTTATATGTAATATATACATATAGTAATTATATATATAAATTTATATATGTGTGTTATTTATATATGTTAATTGTGTGTGTGTGTGTGTGTGTGTGTGTGTGTGTAATGGAATACTACTTAGCCACAAAAAAGAATAAAATAATGTCTTCTGAAGCAACATTTCACATAAGATAATGGAAGTAGACACCATTATCTTATGTGAAATAACTCAGAATCAGAAAGTCAAACACTGGATGTTGTCTCTTATAAATGGGAGCTAAATGATGTGCACACATGGACATAGGGAGTAGAATGATAGACAGTAGAGACTTGGAAAGGTTGGAGGGTGGGAGGAAGATGAGGGATGAAAAATTACCTAATGGGTACAGTGCACACTATTTGAGTGATGGTTATACTAAAAGCCAGACTTCACTACTACACAATACACCCATGTAACAACACTTTACTTCTACCCCCTATATCTATAAAAATAAACAAATAAAAGAAACAACATTGCCTGGTTTTGAAATTTTGCAGATAAAATCAATTCCCCATTGGGGTTATATTTTGTGAGTTCTGTATTTAGAGCAAAGTACAACCTATACTCTTCCCTCAAAAAAGATGATTATCAGCTTAATTTTTTGAAAATAAATGATGTCCATGTAAGAGTAACTCCTATACCTGGATTAACTGATGACTTCACAATAAGAATTATAGCTTCCTCTTCCCTGTTACTGAGTTTTATATACATGGGAGTTTTTGTGCTTTGTTGAAACGCTCAGGTTCAGTGCTATTTATATGCACTAACATAAACCACTTGATAAAGCAGCATAAAATATTTGGTAATAGAGTAACACAATGTATGGTTCTACCAAAATATAACTGACTTTTAAGTAGACGATAACATCATAAAACCTCAAATTTGGAAAGGATCTTATAAATCTTTAACAGTCACCCCCAAGAATTAACAGAAACATACTTTGGGAATCTTTACCTGTGTTTAATTCATACTTCATTTGTACCAAAGATTTTATCAGTTTTTTCATTGGTACAGCCTTGAATTTGCAATAGATCTTTTGAAATATCCTTAGAGTTATGATATATCTATGATTATCTTGGGTTCTAAGATAACATAAGCGATATACAGATGGTATATGACAAAAACATGTCTCATGAGGAAGGATAGTCAAGGACCCATACTGTCACCATCAACGTGAAAGCAGAAACAGTGACAGGATGCAGTTGGCAGCTGAACTCAACTCTCTTCCTGGTGCTCTGCAGCAACCTGCAACTACCCCCACATGATCCACACTTCACTCATCACATTAAGGCTTCCCCTCTCATCACACACAGATCTGTTATGCTCCATTATATTTCTTCCTTGTGCTTTTATGCATATGTTACCAGTCCATAATAGTGTCCATTTACACTATTTTAGTCACTTGCCATTGCTTGGCCAGACTCACTTCTCCAGATGACTTTTAGCTCCATAGTAAGAACAGCATAGCACCTAAAAAAGGTATCCAAGCTTCAAATGTATTAGTTTGCTAGGGTTTCCAAACTAAGTGCCATAATCTGAGTGGCTTCAACAACAAATTTTTATTGTCTCACTGTTGTGGAGGCTAGAAGTCTGAGATCAAGGTGTGGGCACCTGAGATCAAGGTGTCAAAGCTATGCTTACCCTGAAGCTGCTCAGAAAGGATCTAATCCAGGCTTCTCCCACAGTCCCCTGGCTTCTGATAGTTTCTTGACTTGTAGCAGCTTAACTCCAATCTTTACATGGTATGTTCTGTGTGTGTGTGTGTGTGTGTGTGTGTGTGTGTGTGTGTGTTTCTCTGTGTGCCTGTGTGCCTGTCTGTCTCTAAGTCCAAATTTCCCCTTTATACAAGGACATAGTCATATTGGATTAGGGCCCACTTAAGTGGCCTCATCTTAACTTGACGATCTGCAAAGACTCTATATCCAAATAATGCCACATTCACAGGTGTTGGGAGTTAGGACCTCAATATATTTTGAGAGAATGCAATTCAACTCATAACAGCAAAGTACATATGTATGCATTCTCAATCTACATACATATCTTCTCTTTCTCTGATATTCTCGTTCATTATTCCTCAAAAAAATCGGCATTAAGAATAATCATTAAGGACAAATTCAAGAAGATTTTTTTGGAAATATGAGAAAGTTATTGGTGGAAAAACTAGAAAAATTCATATAAAGTCTGTAGATTAGTTAATAGCACTTTAGCAACATTAACCTTATTGTTTTGATGAGACGGTAGCATTAGGAAAACTGGGTGAAGGGCCTATGAGAACTCTACTGTATCTGCGATTTTTCTATAAATCTAATATTTTAAAAAATAAAAGCAAAGGTGTAAGGAACGGGTCCAGTTTCAGCTTTCTGCACATGGCTAACCAGTTTTCCCAACACCATTTATTAAACACGGAATCCTTTCCCCATTGCTTGCTTTTGTCAGGTTTGTCAAAGATCAGATGGTTGTAGATGTGTGGCCTTGTTTCCAAGGCTTGGGTTCTATACCTCTGTTTTGGTACCAGTGCCATGATGTTTTGATTACTATAGCCTTGTGGTATAGTTTGAAGTCAGGTAGTGTGATGCCTCCAGCTTTGTTCTTTTAGCTTAGGATTGTCTTGGCTATGTGGGCTCTCTTTTGGTTCCATATGAAGTTTAAAGTGGTTTTTTCCAGTTCCGTGAAGAAGGTCAATGGTAACTTGATGGGTATAGCATTGAATCTATAAGTTACTTTGGACGGTATGGCCGTTTTCATGATATTGATTCTTCCTAACCATGGAATGTTTTTTCATCTGTTCGTTTCCTCTCCTATTTCCTTGAGCAGTGGTTTGTAGTTCTCCTTGAAGAGGTCCTTTACATACTTTGTTAGTTGTATTCCTAGGTATTTTATTCTCTTTGTAGCAATTGTGAATGGCAGTTCATTCTTGATGTGGCTCTCTTTAAGTCTGTTATTGGTGTATAGGAATGCTTTTGATTTTTGCACATCGATTTTGTATCCTGAGACTTTGCTCAAGTTGCTTATCAGTTTCAGGAGATTTTGGGCTGAAACAATGGGATCTTCTAAATATACAATCATGTTGTCTGCAAATAGAGATAATTTGACTTCTTCCTTTCCTAATTGCATATCCTTTATTTCTTTTTCTTGCCTGATTGTTCTGGCTCGAACTTCCTATACTATATTGAATAGGAGTGGTGAGAGAGGGCATCCTTGTCTAGTGCCGGATTTCAAAGGGAATATTTCCAGTTTTTGCCCATTCAGTATGACATTGGATGTGGGTTTGTTGTAAATAGCTTTTATTATTTTGAGATATGTTCTATTGATACCTGGTTTATTGAGGGTTTTTAACATAAAGGACTGTAGAATTTTGTCGAAGCCTTTCTCTACAGTAAAATTACCTCCATCAGATGAATTCAAGATTTAAACTTAAGACCTAACACCATAAAAACCATAGAAGAAAACATAGGCAATACCATTCAGGACATAGGCATAGGTGAGGACTTCATGACTAAAACACCAAAAGCAATGGCAACAAAAGCCCAAATAGACAAATGGGATCAATGGAACTTAAAGAGATTCTGCACAGCAAAAGAAACAATCATTAGAGTGAACCAGCAACCAACAGAATGGGAAAGAATTTTTGTAGTCCACCCACCTGACAAAGGGCTAATATCCAGAAGCTACAAAGAACTAAAACACATCTACAAGGAAAAAACAAACAAACCCATTCAAAAGTGGGTGAAGGATATGAAGAGACACTCTTCAAAAGAAGACATATATGAGGCCAACAAACATATGAAAAAATGCTCACCACCACTGGTCATTAGAAAAATGCAAATCAAAACCACATTGAGATACCATCTCACACCAGTTAGAATGGTGATCATTAAAAAATCTGGAGACAACAGATGCTGGAGAGGATGTGGAGAAATAGGAACGCTTTTACACTGTTGGTGGAACCAACATTGTGGAAGACAGTGTAGTGATTCCTCAAGGATCTAGAACTAGAAATTCCATTTGACCCAGCAATCCCATTACTGGGTATATACCTAAAGGACTATAAATCATTCTATTATAAAGACACATGCACACATATGTTCATTGAGGCACTGTCTACAATAGCAAAGACCTGGAACCAATCCAAATGCCTATCGATGACAGACTGGACAAAGAAAATGTGGCACATATACAGCATGGAATACTATGCAGCCATAAAAAAGGATGAGTTCATGTCCTTTGTAGGGATATGGATGAATCTGGAAACCATCATTCTCAGCAAACTGATACAAGAACAGAAAACTAAACACTGCATGTTCTCACTCACAGGTGAGTGTTGAACAATGAGAACAGATGGTCACAGGGAGGGGAACATCACACACTGGGATCTGTTGTGGGGTGGGGGGCTAGGGGAGGAACAGCAGGGGGCAGGGAGGTTGAGGAGGGCTAACACTGGGAGAAATGCCTGATGTAGATGACGAGGGATGGAGATAGCAAACCACCATGGCACGTGTGTACCTATACAACAATCCTGCAAGATCTGCACATGTACCCCAGAACTTAAAGTACAATTTAAAAAAGTTTTATATTCAGAATTGAAAAGATGCTACAGTAAAAAGGCTACTGAAGGCCAGGTGTGGTGGCTTACGCCTGTAATCCCAGCACTTTGGGAGGCCAAGGCCGGCAGATCATGACGTCAAGTGATTGAGACCATCCTGACCAACATGGGGAAATCCTGTTTCTACTAAAATACAAAAAAATTAGACAGGTGTGGTGGCCTGTGCCTGTAGTCACAGCTACTCAGGAGGCTGAGGCAGGGGAATTGCTTGAACTCAGGAGGGGGAGGTTGCAGTGAGCCAAGATGATTCCACTGCCCTCCAGCCTGGGGACAGAGCAAGATTCCGTCTCAAAAAAAGAGAAAAGCTACCAAGTAATTGTGTGGAACACCTTTAACACTGGGACGATCTGGAGAGGAGGTTGTTTTGAGTGTTGCAGGCTGAAAGAGATGACAACCCTCTGGCACAGGGCCAGGTGCTTCTTGCTGAGACTCCTCCTCCCCACCCAAGGTCTGAGTTTCCCACAGAAGGCTGCCTTACTCGGAGCACTTGTGATGTCCTTAGTTAAGATAGCCATCACCACTGCTACCCCTCAGGAAAAGAGAATGGCTGGGGCCTAATCTGGATGTCCTGTTTCTGAAGTCACCTGAGCCTACTGGGTGAACAAGAATAAGGGTTCTACTGATAGGGTTGCACTTGACTCCTTCCACCGTTTACCTCTGAGCAGTGGCAGCATGATGGGAAGTGGCTGAATATGAATTTATTTATAAATTTTTAAGAAAGAGAGATCTTACTGTGTTGCCCAGGCTTGATTTGAACCCCTGGACTCAAGCAATCCTCCTGTCTCAGCCTCATGAGTGGCTGGGACTATAGGTGCGTATCACCACACTCAACTTGAATATGAATTCAAATAATCTTAACTGTAAAAGCATTCAGTTATATTTGGCCTAAAATAATACCCTGAACTAATAAAACATCCATCCTTAAGGAAAAAAAAATAGAACTACTCCATGATTTTGAGGGATAAGCTATTTAAATGCATATATTTTGGTAGAGTTTAATCCTTTATACTCAGTATATTCCTTTGTGGGGATAGTTGGAGGGATAGATAAATGGATGGATGGATGGATGGATGGATGGGGCTTTCTTAGGGAAAAAAAAAATCCATGTACCAATTTTCCCATTGCTTATATTGATTTAAATGCAAACTACTTTGGCAACAATTTAAAGAGAAACAACAAAGGACCTTTAAATGAGCTCCAGTTATATCCATAATATAGACATGCATCTACATTCATCAAACCTTCCTTGGTTGATCAACTCTATTCCCTAAAATACTAGTTAATGTTAAATTTACAACTGTTAAAGTGTGAATGGAATTACTGAATTGTGTGTGTATGTGTGTATACATACATACATATATATATACATATATATATGTATATATACATATATATGTATATATATATACATATATATGTATATATACATATATATATGTATATATATATATACATATATATATGTGTGTGTGTGTATATATATATATATACATATATATTTGTTCAAATAGGTAACTCTTTTTTAAATAACACTGTAAAACTTTGCTTTCCTAGGCATTGGGTTGGGGGAGCAAGGGCTTGCATGATCACCAAAATGTGTTTGGTTCCTGAGTCTCCCAAAATAACATTACTTGGACTGTAGGCTCTCAAGATACTATCCTTCATGAAGGGTCTTAAATTATTCCTAAATGTGCCTCTGTGGTTGTAGGAGTTGTTTCACTGCTGTTAATCCAATCTCTCTGCTTTCAAGCCAGACAGACTAAGTTTGAATCTCTACTCAACTCAGCTCTGGGTGAATCATTTTCGCTCTCTGGATATCAGTTTCCCCATCCCCAATAGCACCCATTACCCTATCAAATATTGTATTTGATTAAATGTTCCTGACACATTGTAAGTACTTAGAAAATGGTTGAAAGAATAGATAAGATAGTCATATAATCCTGATTTGAATCCTTAGTAGTTGTGTATGATCTTGACACATCACTGACACAAATTCAAGTTTGAATTCTGAGTAGTTGTGTGTGATCCTAGTATCTCCTAAGTTCCTCTCCTCATTTTTAAACTGTAGATAATAATGGTACCTTTTTCAAAGGTGGGGATGTGAGGACTAAAATGAAACACCCACGGAAAGCATTAGCACAATGCCTGGTCAGTGAGCCCCAAATACACATTTGTTATCATTATGGTTGTTGTTATAAATCAGCCTGTGAGACAACCCAATTGTACAATTGCAAGGGTTGTTGGCTTTTTTGTCACTGCTTCTGTGCTCTTTCAGTAGTCATAAGGGTGCCTGAGAAGGGAAAATGGTTTCTCTTCAGCCAGGAAATGCAACTGTGGCTTTAGAACACAAATGCCAGCTGGTTCTTTCAATTTCTATAGACCTCTTCTCTGAGGGGTTGGAAAATGTTCCTGGATCTTGGCTGCTGAAAGTTGGTTCAAAAGCCAGTATCATCATCGTATGGGAGCAGGTTAGAAATGCATACCCTCAAGCTCCATCCAGACCTATTGAATCAGAAGTTGCATTTTAACCAGATCCCCAGTTGACTCATGCACAATACAGTAGGAAGGACCACTAGTCTGGAGCTTCCTCAGGGTCCCTTGAGATATACAACCCGATGCTAGATTTCAAGATACCTTCCCCAAGTCTACACATAAATCTATCCACCCCAGCTTTCTTAGATGTTGGCGTGAAGTTCATACCCTCTGGCCTCTTGGTACCTACCCACCACCCACTACTACCTTCCAGATTATTTCAGCTTCCATTCAATTTTATTTCTTGGTCTTTATAACTATATCCCCTTACTACAACTGGATGAGATTTCTAATACATAAACCAAGTTTATGCTCCCCATCCACATTCTGAGCATTGCAGTGTTTTAAGTCAAGTTTCAGAACAATTCCATTGCTTCATCTAAACAACACATAAAAAGTCCTGAAACTAATAAACTGTTAAAGAAAACTCATACATTTCTTACTCTGAAAAAATGTTTTTAATGTACTTTTCAGACATTACAGTCTCCCCAGTCACACTTTAATACCTGTATTGCTAATACAGGAATAAAAATTTTGTGTTATAATTTCCCAAAACAATCTTCCATAATCCAAATCACTTAAATTTCTATTAAGTACAAATACATCTCCATTTTGGAAATGTATTTTGACTATACATAAGGATTTTCAGTGCATATGTATATATTAGTGTAATTAAATTGGAAGGTTAGATATAATAATTTAATATTTAAGCCATCCTTATTCAAAGGAGCTTCATAATAAAGATTTATTTTTGCAAATATTTATCAGAGAGTAAATAAGGGTATTTTTCCTACCCCTTACATCCCTCTCAAATATATTCATTGGAATAATGGGCAAGGCATTAGAAGAGATTATTTATATTCATTTTAATAAAGTAGACTAAATAAAGACATAAAACCCATTATGTTTCACTGGCAGCAGAATCTCATCCTGGAAGGTTACCCAAAGCTCAATGACAATTTCAAGGACTCTGCGCTACAAAAGCACGGAAATCTCATGCTTATGGAATTGCTAAGATTATTCTGCGCGTTTCTTTACCTGTACTTACATTATAACCACACTGACCTTCCACATAGAGTTGGAAGAGAAAAACAATGAAAAAAAGCTTTCAATATTATACATCCAATGCAAAATGGGTTATATTGAAATGCCAGTGTTAAACCGACTTGAAAGATAAAATGAATAAATTTATAGAGCAAAATATATATCTTCTCCTCTCACTCATTATGACAGACATGAATAATGATGATAGAGATGAGTAAGGAGAAGGAAGGACAAAGCCTCTTCCTACGCTCATAACAGCAGAGACATCAGGCAGTAATCAGGAAGTAAGGAGTTGGGGGAGTGGGAGACATGGGAGTGGACAAGGACTGATTCCATTTTCTGAGTTATTAATCCCTTCAAGGAGTAAGATATACACCCATCACCCTGAAGTGGCTTCTTACTTATTTTTTAATGTAGACTCCATAAGACAATGTGTGGAAACTCTACCTTACAATCTGAAATGTTCAGAGTCAATGTGGTAAGAATAAAAGGAAAACATCAGCATTCCAAAGTCAGATGCAGTAAATTTAAAGAAGTCTTACTCAGATTGCTCATTGAGATGTTCTAATCTGTCCACAGTGGTCCGTCAAATAGAAACTATTTACTTCTGGGTCTGGCACCTAAAACTACAACTGGGGAGTACAGGTGAGAAAGTTTTTCAATTTGTTTCATCTTCTTTTTCTCCATCTGAATAAATGATATTTTCTGACTAAATTGTAACAATCAACATATTTTATCTGTAGCTATATTCACTATCTCTGCATTTAGTACTTTGAGTACTCTCTTCCAAATACCTGAATCTTTCACAATATTTTAATAAGTAACAATTCCTAAAATGCTTCTACCACTAGATTTACTGTATGTGAAATATATATATTAAAATATATATACTTTCCTTCTTTACCTAATGAATTAGTTAAATGTTGTTTCTAAACTCAATATCCTATCCAAAGCAAGCTTATGTTTTTCATTGATAATTCTGCCAATTCAACTAATTCAAGAAATGCATCTCCAGATATACTGTGAGCCATGCGTTTAGTGAACAAAGCTGTGTAAGACATGCCCCCATCTTAAAGAAGATAATGGTCTATATACTTCTCTGGTATTTGAAAATTAAAAACTTATCAGGATAGATAAATCATTAAAGTGTTAAAATCAAAACTTTCCTAACATGTGTGTGTCGGCCAAGAAATTTAGAAAAAGCCTAAAGCATCATGCAATAAACCATGTAACAAACCCACACGAGCCCCCTATATCAAAAATAAAAGTTGAAATTATAAAAAGAAGAAATTGATTAATATATATAATAAAAATAATAGCTAACACTGTATTCTATTTTACTTCTGGTTAGGTTTTAAACATTGAGAAAATAGCAGTTAAGTTTTATATTGTCTTTGCATATTCCCACAGAATTTGGTACTGTACTGGTCACAAAGTATTTGACTTAAAAATTGAGAATTGCCAGGAAACTTTGTAGTATCTGAAAGCATTTTCTGCCAGCAAATAAAAGCATTCTTATAACCTTACAGAAGGAAATGGTGAACATGCCAGGCAGGAGGAAAGGATGGCCAATGGAAAAAGTTCATCATGTTGAAATTATCCCAGTAGATAAAATTGGTTGCCTTTTTTTGAGGGTAATTTAAGCTTCTCATAAAATTTGTTTATATGACTATACATCTCTCTTTTCACTGCATGATTGGTTACTCTACCTTAACTTTGTTTTTGCTCAAATAAAAATGTGAAACTAGTCAATGGGTAAGAGCAAAAGCTATTAAAAGTCAGATGGGAAAAATATGGTCTATCTCCTGAAGGATAGGAAAAATCAAATAGATCTTCCTTTCAAGGGAAAATGTTACCTCTTCAACTCACCCCTGATTTAGACTTGACTGAATTCTTCTTGGGATGAATATTTCAGACTCAAATTCACCATTAGCAAGATTTTCAGTTTGTGAGACCCAAACTCAACATTAGCAAGATTTCCAGTTTGTAATAGGTGTTGTAAATGAATCACCCAAAGGGTAATAGCAACTACTGAGACAAAGTTCTAATGCATATGACCTGCAGACTGGAACAAAAATCTCCTTTTACTATAGTACAAAGCGGCAGAAGAATGATAAAAGGCAAAGCTACCCAAATCCTTCTGAACTCTTTTAAGACCAACCCAGAAGGACTTTCTAGTATTGATGTTAATCCTTATCACTTCTCATAAATGCTGCATTTCAAAATATCTAATATTTTAAGCTTTAAACTACTCAAGACACATAAAGGTCATTCTGAGGATGCTCAGCCTTCCTTTTCTTAGCTCTCACCATTGCCAATTTTTACTTGTTTGGCAGAATTCAGTGCAGAGTAGCATTCCCCCTCAAGGTGCGGTATCTAACTTCTGAAGGTGATGTTATATGCAGAGGTACTACTTCCCACAAAATGAATTTGCAATAGTTCTCTAAATCAGGGCTTAGCTAAGTTACATGTTTTTATGAATACATCTTTATTTAAACTCAGGAGTACATTGTCTATGGTTCTTTTTTTTTTTTTTTTTTTTTTTTGAGAAAGAGTCTTGCGCTGTCAACCAGGCTGGAGTGCAGTGGCGCTGTCTCAGCTCACTGCAACATCCACCTTGCGGGTTCAAGCAATTCTCCTGCCTCAGCCTCCCAAGTAGCTGGGACTACAGGTACCTGCCACCAGGCCCAGCTAATTTTGTATTTTTAGTAGAGATGGGGTTTCACCATCTTGGCCAGGCTGGTCTCAAACTCCTGACTTTGTGATCTACCCACCTCAGCCTCCCAAAGTGCCGGGATTACAGATGTGAGCCACCATGTCTGGCCTATGGCTGCTTTTATACTACAATAGCAGAGTTAAATATTTAAGACAGAGACTGTATGAACCTGAAAGCTGGAAATATTTACTATCTGGCCCTTTACAGAAAAAGTTTGCTGACTCTGCTCTAGATAATAAAGGTGCTGTATCACTGCTACACGTTGTTCTGAAGCAAGCTACATTAGAAAGAGACTGGTACAACCTCATGAAAGAAAACATAGAAATGACCAATAAGCACATGAAAAGACTCACATTAGTATCCACTGGGAAAATGCAAGCTAAAACCACAATTATATACTACCACACACCAATTAGAATGGATGAAATTAAGAAAACTGACCATGCCAAGTGTCGGCAAGGTCATAAAAAAGCCAGAACTCTCTTACGCTACTGGTATAAATGTAAAATGGTAAAACCACTTTTGAAAATAGTTTGGCATTTTCTTATAAAATTAAATCTACTCTTCTCTATGACTCAGAAGTACCACTGCTAGGTATTTATTCAAAAGGCATGAAAACATATATCCATAAAAAGACACTGATGTTCATAGAAGCTTTACTCATAATAGCCAAAAACTGGAAACAAACCAAATGCCCATTTGAATGAAGAAACAAATTGCAGTATATGCCTACAATGGAATACTACTCAGCGATAAAAGGGAATAAAACCATTTATGCACACAGTAGTATGTGTAAATCTCAAACAATGCAGGATGGGTGCAAAAAGAGAAATGAATATGACCTACCATTTATTTGATAGCACAACAGGGTGACTACAGTCAACAGCCTAACTGTGCATTTTTAAATAACTTCAAAAAAATTATTTATAATACAAAGGTTAAATGCTTCAGGAGATAGATACCCCATCTTACATGATTTGGTTATTATGCACTGCATGCCTATATCAGAACATCTTATGTACCCCATAAATATATACACCTACAATGCACCCACAAAAATTTAAAAAAGTTTTTTTTGAGACAGTCTCTTTCTGTCGCCAGGCTGGAGTGAAGTGGTACAATCTCAGCTCACTGCAACCTCCATCTCCCAAGTTCAAGCGATTCCCCTGCCTCAGGTCCTGAGTAGTTGGGACTACAGGCACATGCCACCACACCCAGCTTATTTTTTGTGTTTTAGTAGAAATGGGGTTTCATCATGGCCAAGATTATCTTGATCTCCTGACCTTATAATCTACCCACCTCAGCCTCCCAAAGTGCTGGGATTACAGGTGTGAGCCACTGAGCCCAGCTAAAAATGGAATTTTTAAAAAGCAATGCAGGGTAAAACACAATACAGGATGTAAAGTGGGATTTGAATGGGAAGGTGTACAAAGAAGCTTTTGGAGGCATATGTGGGAATCCCCTATATCTTGAGCATGGTGGTGCTTATCTAAGTACATAAGGTTGTCAAAACATCAAAATGTGAACTTCAGCAAGTCTATTTTATTGTATATAAATTGTACAACAAGTTTTAAAAAATTATTACTCCATAGCTTTTCATGAACCACCTCATCTTTCCTAAATACCCCATATTACATTGATTCTTCTCTTCTTTTAGCCACATGTAACAGTTTCCCATTATGCTCCCATCCTCATACCCCTCATATTCCAATAAGCAAATAGCATATATTCTAAATATATTATTTTTTCACATTCCTGAGAAATATCAAACTTGTAAGGATTTAATAACTCATAAAATCCTATTATCTAATCTTAAATGCTCTTCTCATGTGAAACAGGCCACGCCATGTCCTAAGGTATTCATTCTATTTTTAACACTTAATGAATCTAGAATCTGCCTACCCCTAATTCTAGCCACCAGATCCAATCGTGTCTTTTAGAGCCATATTCAAAAAATTTAGTTACATTTTCAAAGATAATCAACTACTTGACACATGAATACATGAAACTAATAATGGTTCCCTCGATCTTTACACTCTTTAAGCTGAATATCTTCAATCATTTCTTAATTTAAAAACAAAAGCTACAGTTCTCCAACAGTAAATTCTTGTTGAGCTCCTGATATCCTCACTGTGTGAAGGTATGTGTTCACATCCTTAATTATGCATCCAGGTGAGATTATTCTGTTAGTCCAGAGAATAAAACTATAATCAATAAGTAAAATTTGTAGGCAAAGCTGTTTTTGCTTAATAAAAGAAAAATTTTTGTCTAACAATCAAAACTGCCCCTAAATGTAACATTCAAGCAAAGACTAGGTCATTATCAGATACAGAAAAGATAACTTGATATTTATTTAAAGTTGTATGATATGGATTGGCTTTGTGTCCCCAGCCAAATCTCACCTTAAATTGCAATCCCATAATCCCCACATGTCATGGGAGGGACCCAGTGGAAAGTAATTGAATCATAGGAGCAGTTTCCCTCATGCTGTTGTCACGATAGTGAGTTCCCACAAGATATGATAGATTTATAAGACATTCTCTCTCCTGCCACCCTGTGAAGATGTGCCTTCTGCCATGATTCTGAGTTTCCTGAAGCCTCTGAAGCCATGTTAAACTGTGAGTCAATGAAACCTCTTTCCTTTAAAAATTACCCCATCTTGGGTATTTCTTCATAGCAGCACGAGAATGGACCAATACAGTAAATTGGTAATGAGTGGGGCACTGCTATAAGGGTACCCAAAAATGTGAAAGCAACTTTGGAACCGGGTAACAGGCAGAAGCTGTAACAGTTTGGAGGGCTCAGAAGAAGACAGGAAAATGTGGCAAAGTTTGGAACTTTTACAGACGAATTGTTGAATGGTTTTGACTAAAATGCTGATAGTGATATGGACAATGAAGTCCAGGCTGAGGTGGTCTCAGATGGAGATGAAGAACTTGTTGGGAACTGGAGTAAAGGTCACTCTTGCCATGCTTTTGCAAAGAGACTGGTGGCAATTTGCTACTGCCCTAGAAATCTGTACAACTTTCAACGTGAGAGAGATGGTTGAGGGTATCTGGTGGAAGAAATTTCTAAGACACAAAGCTTTCAAGACAAAGCAGAGCATAAAAGTTTGGAAAATTTGCAGCCTGATGAAGCCTAGTGGAGCTGTGAGAAGAGGGTCACTGTCCTCCAGACACCAGAATGGTAGAGCCACCAACAGTTTGCACCATGCCCCTGGAAAAGCCACAGACACTAAATGCCAGCCTGTGAAAGCAACAGGAGTAGGGCTGTATCCTGCAAAGCCACAGGGGCAGAGCTGCTCAAGGCCATGGAAGTCCACCTCTTGCATCAGGATGGCCTGGATGTGAGACTTGGAGTGTAAGGAGATCATTTTGGAACTTTAAGGTTAATGACTGCCCTGTTGGACCCTAACGGATTTCAGACTTCCATGGAGCTTGTAGCCCCTTTGTTTTGGCCATTTTCTCCCATTTGGAATGGGTGTACTTACCCAATGCCTGTACCCCCGTTATATCCAGAAAGTAACTAATTTGCTTTTGTTTTACAGGCTCATAGGTGGGAGGGACTTGCCTTGTCTCAGATGAGACTTTGGACTTGGACTTTTACGTTAATGTTGGAATGAGTTAAAACTTTGGGGGACACTTTGTATTTTGAAATGTGAGGACATGAGATTTGGGAGGGGTCAGAGGCAGAATGATATGGTTTGGCTTTGTGTTCCCACCCAAATCTCACCTTGAATTGTAATCCCATAATCCCCATGTGTCATGGGAGGGACCCAGAAAGAGGTAATTGAATCATGGGGGCAGTCTTCCTCGCTGTTCTCTTGATAGTGAGTTGTCACAAGATCTGATGGTTTTATAAGCGTCTGGCATTTTCCCTACCAGCCCTCATTCTCTCCCCTGCCCCACTGTGAAGAGGTGCCTTTGCCATGGTTGTAAGTTTCCATATGCCTCCCTCTTAGTTCCTCCTTGTGGAACCTTGAGTCAATTAAACCTCTTTTCTTTATAAATTACCCAGTCTCGGGTGTTTCTTCATACTAGCGTGAAAACAGACTAATATATTGGACTAGAAAAAACCTTTAAAATACTCTCCAGTGCTCTAATTCTATAGCTGTCAAAGGCCCCCAAGCTTGGAAGTTTGGAAAATGAGACAAGAAACTGGTTAGTTTGTAAAGACAACAAAAATTAGAAGAAATCAGAATATAGTTGACTGGGTCTCTTGGGTCTAGTATTGAGCTCCTGAATACAACTATAAGCAATTATGGAATTGAGTGTAATAAAGAAGGGGTTATAATGCTAAAGAGAGAAAAATTCTTACATTTTCCCCCTAAGGCCAGAGTTGTATAGTCCTATCGGAAACTAGAGTTTATGCTTTGTTTTACCCTTGTGTTTAAACAGTGCCCAAAGTACCACACGAAATAAAGAGAAGAATAATGGCCAAGACTGCTGTGGCCAGCATATCACAAATGACAGACCCATGAGAAATAGTATATTCCTGCAAACAAACAAAAGGGCAGCTATGAAAATAGCTCTCAGTCCTACACTAAGCCACTCCCAAAGAAGGACAAAAAGAATGCAATCAGCACATTTTCAGAGTTTAAAATTGTTATCCACAGATCAGGGACTCAGAATTCCAATGTGCTTTATGTTTTTCTTCATCCTTCATATAAATGAGCTTAGCCTAGGCTCTCACTAAGGTTGTGAGCCTTTAGAATTCTGCTTTTGCTTGCAATTGATAGGATTTTGCCCTTTTTTCAAAAGAAAAAAATGCATTAAAGATTTCATTCTTTATAGTTTTCCAAACAACATGAGCTCAGCAAACAGATTTAGTTTTAAAAGTAACTTATCAACATTGACAGCGTTCTCTTAAGAACAGCTGTTGCCTCATAGACTACAGCATGAACATACCCCTGAATTTAGAAACAATTCTGCTTAGAAGGAATCTTGCACATTTAGCAACACCCTCCCCTTAATTACCAAAGACATTTGCATGAAAGCCTGATCTTTGGCAACTCCACCTTATTATTCTTTCCTAGGTTTTTAAGCCATGAAAGGTATCATTCTATAAGGATGAGTTTAGCTTACAAAGGAAGAGTTATGTTCTCTTTGCATGCTTCAGTCTAACGGGCCATTTTTGACTTTTAGAATTGCTTTTTCCTTTCTTTTACAGAGTTGACTATCAAAACTAGTTCTTTTGCAATCCTAATTGTGAGCTGCAAGGTCACGAGTCTTGGCTCTGACAGCATAAAATGAATTTATAAAGGAAAATATTATTCTTCATTCTTTTAGTGTTTGAGATGCTAAGGGGAATTTGCATAATATGTGTTTTACAATTTTTGTAAAATGCCATGCCACACTTTTACAACTGACATTAGTCTTAAGGGTACTGGGTACATAAACCTATGCATCATAATGTATGAGAGGAGATAGGTTGGTGAAGGAGTTAGAGAAAAGCAAAATAAAAAATATAGTTGTAGTAAACATTAAAATTCTCTCACTGTTCGTTTAGAGTAATTGTTTATGATATAGAGTGGTTTCTGCATACTATATGCCTCCTACATATATCTCAAAATAAATTCCTATTGGTCATTGGGAGCATAATGTTCAAATGAGCAAAGTTAATATTCACAAATGATTATTTCGAAGCCTTACAAAGTTTATCACTTCCTACGTTAATGTACCATATATGCACACACAAAGAGAATTATGTAAGTAAAATTTTTGGCCTTTTATTTTACTATGAAATGTTTTAGGAATACTATTCTAAGGAAAATAGAAGCATATAATTGAATATTATTCTAAGGAAAATACATAATTAAGTACATAACTGAATATTATTCTAAGGAAAATAGAAATAATTAAGTACAAAATTGAATATTCTAAGGAAAATAATAGAAATAATTGAGAGCATAAATTAAGGGAGGCATGAAGAGTACTTAGTCAGCAGAGCATCTAATGCTCTAAAGAGGACGTGGTAGCTTTTCTTAGGGATAACCTGAAGTAGGTAAGTACAATCAGAGTAAAAGTAGTAGATGAAGGCAACGCAAAGGGGAGGCTCAGAGTGTAACAAACCACTTGCTGTTTGATTTAGCTTGGAGTCAACCCTAAGTACAGTATTCCTGAAGACACATCAATATCAGTAAGAAACTAGTATAACAGAGGAAAAGAAATAATGTTCTCCATATAAGATCTAATTCATTTTTATTGCTTATGAAAATCAGAATTATTTCCAGCATTTAAAAAAGTTAGGTAAGTTGGCATAGCTTATACAAAAAAGACAAATGCACAAAAACACATTGCATACATACAGTGTCATTAGTAGTTTTCCTTTTCTTCCTCTTGCTTTCTGCATGTTCCAAAATTGTAAAATGAATATTCAATTACTCAGGATTGACCACATTATGTAACCCTGACAAATAACCCCAAAAATCTCTATAGTTTAGCACAACAAAAGATTATTTCTCACTCATGTCACACATCCAACATAGGTGAACAGGAGTCTTTCTGTTTGCTGGTTCCTCAGAAACTGGGCTAATGAAGGTATCATTTGAGCAAATGCCTCCACAATAACAGCAGCAGTAGAAAGGGAATGTGAGCCTCAAATTTTCTCTTGAAGTACCACTTGGAAGTAACATTTATATATTTCATTCACATTTCATAAGAAAAAACAAGCCACACTATCACACTTACTACCAAATGAAATGGGGAAGTGCAATCCTACTATGTATCCAGAGATCCAGAAATACTTTCTAAAAAGCATTCATGTCTGCTAAAAACACTTATTGCCCACTAATTATATTTTTAAATATTTTTATATTTTTGAAAGCAAATATATTTTATATTTTTATAAAATTGAGACAATATTTGCACACTATTTTATCAACTGATTTTTTCTTTTAGCATCATAAATATTTGAAGTATTATGAAACATTCCAATACACATTATTAAATCCCATAGATGATACATATTTATTTAAACAATCCTCAACTACTGGACTTTTAGTTATTTCTAATATTCTTGAAAAGAATAATAAAGGAATAATGAATTGGATGACTGAAAAGAAAAGAACATGTAGAGGAAAAGCAACTTGAACATGATGCTAAAGTCTCCAATAGGAGTCATGAGAGAGAAAACCAGGCCTGCAAAGAGGAAGTAGTCACAGAGATGCTTTCACTGGAGCCTTGGGTGGTAGACTTCACACAGAGATTCACAATATGAGGTTAACAGAAAGAAACCTTGAGAGAATTTCATGTAGAACCCAAAAACACTAGCGAAAGGAAGTATAGAATGATTGAATTTTGGATTGATGATACTCCACATTTCATTCATCGAAAATCAGAGGTCAACCATGTTTACACAGACCACAGCTAAAAGTCATAATCTAAAATCTATTCAAAGATAACCAACCGTCAAAACAAGAAAATAGAAATTATGAATAAGCATTTCAAACAAATAATATAATCCTTTGTCTTTCAAACAAAATTAAGACCCTCAACTGGTAGAGAATCTCCTTTGAGTTATTTTTCCACTAACAGTGGCATATTTGGCCTGGTACCTTCACACAAGGCTCAATTAAGTATTTATTGACATTTTCCTAGGTGCCGAAGAAGAAAAAGAGTAAATGACAGGCATGTGTATAATATACCTGTGAAATCAAAATTAGAACATGTAAGACATCTAAAGAATAGTTAAGTTTACCACAGAACTGGCTATGAAGGCCAGCAAAACTAAGCAAAGAAAGTTGTTTATGAGTTAAAACATTACGAAAATTGTAATCGCAGAAGGTGGGATTTGAGAACAATGTTGAATGATAGGCAGCAGGAGGTTAAAAGCTTCTTAAATTGGGGAGAAGGAGAGGTTGGCATTACACAATCATCACAGAAATTATTGCAAAATGCCAGTAGGGATAGGTAACCTGCTGATCTCCAATGGAGGGGGCTGAGAAATGCAATTGGAAAGTTAGGATGGAAAATACAAGTTTTAAAAATAGGAACGTCAGGATGTGACCAAAGGATGGAGGCCTTTAAAAAGCAAGAAGCAGCTTTTGAGATTTCTTGTTAAAATAATAATAATAATAATCAATAAATGAAATAAGTTAGTCAGGTAGCGACAAGCCTGATTGAAATCACATTCCTTCCCCTCAGGCAACCTTCACTCACACACACACACACACACACACGCACACACACACACAGCATATATAAACACATACAGGCAAAACTTAGTGTCCTTTATTCTTCAGCTTACCATGGGACTTCAGATATGAAACAATAGTAAACATAATAAATAATAATAACAATGATGTCTATATATTCCTTAAATCTATCTCTATCACTATATATTGTATCTCTAAGGTGGGAACCATGTCTTACATATCTTTATATATCCAGTCCTTAACACAGTATCTACCACATAGCCAGCAAGCTTTGAATACATGATTGAAGAAACTAAAGTATGGAAGATCACACAGTCTTCATTCCAAGCATATCAAGTGTTTGAAACAGGATTTGATTTAGAAAAAGAACTAAAATGTTAGTTCCCTTCCTCCATGTGCCTGGTATCTTCCATTTGGCCCTCTAGCCTCCAGATACATACTTTACCTTTCACCACCCTGCTCTATACCATAAAAAGCTAATTTGCTTATATCACAACGGAATTCCTTTCCATTTGAGTTTAGCCAGTTGGAGAATGGACAGAAGGAGGAAAGTAAAATATTTATACTTTATACGTCCAAGGCCAGTGTGGCCAGTTCATATCCTTCGATCAAAGGTCATGGTACTTCCCAACATTTCCAGCTTGACGGGAATATCTATCCTTGTGGATAACACTGCATCTTCTCCTCATCCTTTTATACCTAAAGATGGTAAAAGCTTAGCTGTTACTATCAATTTTCCTTATAGCTCTACTATGCCTAGACATACGTTTGTGAATAGCCCCTTTCTAAATAAACAGTCTTTAAATTATCTTTCTTAGAATGTGCCATGTGCCTGCTGCTGGGCTCTTGGCTGTTTAACTTGATTTGCTTCTAGCATAAGAAAAGGCAAGAAAAGCTACTCAGTGAGGAAAGACATTTCTATTAAGAACCTTTTTAGAGGTTGGTCCAATTTTGCATCTAGAATTGGATGAAAAATTATTGAATTAAATTATCATTTCCTCTAACATTCTCCACAGATGGGAAACTAAATTATACCATGTTGATAAGAGATTCACAATAAACAATATTTTCAAATTTTAGATAAATAGCAAAAACATTTATACACATTTCTAAGAAATAAAATAATTTTTGGTCATTGTACTTTGGGCTCATTAAGAACACAAATCCATTGACCTTTTTACTTTTTACCCATGCATTAGCCTTCTTACTTTTTCATCTTCTTCCTTGGTCATCACAAAGTACGAAAACCAGCATTAAAAAAAAAAAAAAAAAAAAAAAAAAAAAAAAAAAAAAAAAAAAAAACCTTCGGCAAATACCCTAACCCTATAGCCCATCTGTGTTTTCATTACATCCATCAAGGTGAACATCCAATCTGGATGAAACCAAGTATTTGCTTTCTGTAAGCCAGCATCAGGTTAGCTAGGTGCTGCTGAAGAAAGTCACACAATGGGGTAAACTGGACTCCAATAAATTCACAATGGTAACCTCAGTGGAAACAATTCACACCTAGCCGAATTGTTCTTGTGTTTCTTTGCTCGACTCCTGTGCTCAGAAAAGTTTTCCGCGCCATCTCTATTCTCTTCAAACTCCTGATCTTCACCTTTCCTTCCAGTTTAAAAGATGTTCATGTCTAATAATTCACATAAATGCTGAGATTATCAATAAAATATGAACATTCTAGCACCTACCACATCAATACACTGTCCTTCTTCTTTCCTCATGTTTCAACAGAAAAGGTACACCATGCCACCTGTACCTTGAACATCACCCCCTTCCTCACTCAGGAATATCACTCACATAAAATCTCTTCCCGTTAACAAGATCCTCACCATTAGGATTTAACCATACACGTCTCATCTGTCTTTTGCAAATAATGTTTCATGTATTTATAACTATTCATAATAATCTCATATCTCTCCAACACTACTTTACCATGTAAGAATTATCTTTGATTTTCTAAGAACAAGAGATATTTCATTCCCATCATCTTGGCCTTTAGCTTGCTTCACAACTGTATTAAAAATGGCTTGAGATGCCAGGTGCAGTAACACATGCCTGTAGTCCCAGCTATTCTGGAGGCTGAGGCAGGAAGATGCCTTGTACCCAGGAGTTCAAGGTCAGCCTGGGCAACATAGTGAGCCCCACCTTCCCTCATCTCTTAAAAAATGGCAGGAAGTATACAAGCTGAGAGATATTAGGTAGAGCCAACCAAAATTTCTCCAAATAGTAAAAGAAGCGGAAGTGGTGATATATAGCAAGAATGAGGCTAGAATTAGGACTCCTGAGACACAATGGTTTCAAGGCTAAGATGACAAATTTTTAAGAAAAGGCAGAGAAAAGACTTCCCTGGGGATGGCTTCCCTTGGCGAAGAACAAAAACTGAGATACAAATGTGGGAAACAATGGCTATGGAAATAAGGGAGGGAAGAATGTTCCAGACAGAAAGATACAGAAGGAAGATGGAAAAGTAAGAGGGTTAGTGGTCGGGAAAATCATTTGACAGAAGAAAGGACCATGTGGCTAGATCCCTGAGATCGTGGGAGAAACAAGTGAAAAAAATATGGAGAAACCATATCAGACAGGGCTTATAGGTCAAGGTAAAACAAAACCTTTGCCTTTCTTTTAAAATAATTTTTAAAGTATTGAAGGTTTTTAGACAGTGATATGAACTATCACTTTTATAACTGGAAAATATACATAATTTCAATGTAAAGAACAATTTGGACAGGAACAAAGTTCTGTCTTGGATGAAGAAAACCAGATAGACTCAAAAAACAATGGGAAAGTAAAATCAGTAAGACTTGGTAAACGATTGCATATGTAGTTGAGAGAGAGACAGGGGAAAGATAGAGGAGAGAGAGAGAGACAGCAGAGAGAGATAGCAGAGAGAGAGAAAGAGACAGCAGAGAGAGACAGCAGAGGGAGAGAAAGAGACAGCAGAGAGAGAGAGACAGCAGAGAGAGACAGCAGAGAGAGAGAGACAAGGGCAGAGAGAGACAGCAAAGAGAGAGAGACAGTGGAGAGAGAAACAGCAGAGGGAGAGAGAGAGAGCGGGGAGAGAGAGACAGTGGAGAGATAAACAGTGGAGAGAGAGAGACAGTGGGGAGAGAGAGAGACAGCAGAGAGATAGACAGTGGATAGAGAGAGACAGCGGAGAGAGAGACAGCAACAAGAGAGAGAGGCAGCGGAGAGAGACAGACAGCAGAGAGAGACAAACAGCAGAGAGAGACAGACAGCAGAGAGAGACAGCAGAGAGAGAGAGAGAGAGAGAGAGGAGAGGGCAGAGAGACAGTGGGGGGAGGGGGGAAAGCATGACTCTGGGTATCTTGCTTGCACAACTGGGTAGATCACCAAAATATAGATAGATTTGTGAGGAAGATCAGAATTCAAGTCTGGTTCGACAGTAGGTATTTGCAATGTCTTTGAGTCATCAGCAAAAAAAATGTGGAGTCGAGGTTTGTGTTTTAGAGGGGATATCTGGCTACATTTATATTTGTAAATCATCCATTTTATAGACTTGAATAGATTATAAGGGGAGAAATCATAGGGTGAGAAGAGGAAATGGCCTAGATTTGAGCATTCAAGAACTCTAACATTTAAAATCTGGGAAGAGGATGATGAACTGGAAAAGAGAAATGATTACAACAATGTGAAGAATAGAACCCAAGAGAAGAGAGGGTTTCAAGAACTGTTTCATTCTAACAGGATGATAAAAATGAGAACAGGAACATGTCAGTTGCATTTAGCAACCTGCTTTTAAGGACTTTTCCGTTCCCAGAAAGCTAAAAATATTATAAAGGCACTAATTACATTTTATCGCTTCAACATAGTTTTCTAAAATATTGTATATATTCTTTAGTTCTATTTTTTATTCACAAATAGTCTACTGGCATAAGCCCATGAGCAAGCAGTCAGAGTTAGAGAATCACTATTTGCAGCACATTTCCATTGTTGTCTCAATTAGGTTAAGTTTATGAGACAAAAGCATCTTTTCAATAGTATTAGCATCTTTGTTAATTTTTTCTCATTTTAAAATACTAATAGCATAAATGCAACAAAGACTAATATTTAAATACTTAAAATAGACAAAGATAGTGTAACACAAACTGCCACCTGATAAGCTGAGTCATAATTCAATAGCTTGAAATGTTTGTTTACCAATTCATGTATACACATATGAATTTAATTAGTGGCACATGATGGTCAATATCTAATGTATAAAATATAAGTGGTTAAAAAGACAAATTTTCTAAAGTTGAGGTTTACCTATATCTTAAGCATAAAATTTAACTTCACTGAAATGTCTTCAAGGGAGAATTTAAAGAAACAGGGAATTTAAATACTTTCAATTCTAACTTTAATTTAAAATTAATTAGCAAACACTTTTGGGAATTCCCTTCTTTCCTATACCACATTCACAGTAATAGTCAATAACCCTTTTATTACACATAGAGAAATAATATTTGATGTATGGATATGGCTTTGGATACAACTGCAATCACATCTATATACTATAAGGTAGGTTTTAGATACACTTTCCCACATGTAGGACATGTAGGTACAAACACTTTTACAATTCAAAATACTAATTTATTAATCAATATGTAACAAAGATCCTCTCCTTAAGCAAACTTTAGTCAGACCCTTCTGAGTCCTCTGCTCAGCTAGGTCTCACCTTGGGCTTCTCTTTTTGTCTTTATAGAGGAAGGTTTTAGCAAGAATCCTGTAAGTCAGTTCAGAGAGAATCCCCACACTCAATATTTGATCACTCTCAATATCTGATCAAATTTCTCATCCTTCACCCTTTATATCTGGTCACTATGGCCTGCTTTCAGTAAGAATACTTTTTGGTCTGTTGAGGAAAGAATTACCCTATTCTATTAGTAATTTTCCATCCACCAGTACCCCTCCATTCTGCCCTTTGGATCTAAATCTCTACTTTTTCCTGTATTCAGAATTGAGCCAAGTCCAATACTGAGCTCTCTTCCTCCAATTTCAATAGTATCTGATTTTTTATTGTAAATTGACAATTTATAATTTAAAATCTACTTTCACAGCTTTAACTTCTATAAGGGTCTATTTTTTTTTATCTTTTAACACACACAAAAGTTCAATCAGTACTGAGGTAGATATACGAAGGGAAATGAATATTACAATGCAAATTAATTAGGAAATGATAACGCTATACATAAAAATTATTGGTTACCAAAAAATAATTATTTAATTAACCATGTTGAGAAATTGCTCAACATTTTAAGGAAAATTTAAATTGAATCCTTATCTCCCACTATATATAAAAATGAATTTCTAGATCAATTCAAAGTCATAAATATAAAAACATAAATATGGTAAATTTTAAAAATGTAAAAAAGTAAATGTTAAATGTAAATGTAAATAATTTTTAAAATAGAAATAATGAAAGGAATATTTGTATAATATAATATTTTGATGGGGAAACACATTCTAAGAATCATGCCAAAGCTATAAACCAATTTAAAGGGATAAATTTAAGTAATTTAACATTTAAAATACATTTACAGCCAAACAATCCACCATTACCAAAGTTAAACTTCAAACTACATTACGGAAAGGAAATATTTGTACAATTTGTGACAGACTAAGGTAGCCAATAAATGTGTTTTAGAGAGAAAGAGAACTTAAAAATCAGTGAAAATAGTACACTCACATAGCACCAAAAATAATGAAATATGTAAACAATCCACAAAGTACATGGTCAAGAAAAATTTTAAAATATGTTCAATCTCACTTTCAATTAAGAAAGTCCAGGCTAAGATGACAGTGCATTTGTTCACCACAATGCCAAATGCTAACAAGTTTAATAATGCTCAGTGTTATCAAGCTCATTATGGGGTTAAACACTCTCATATTCGATCAGTGAGTCTTATGTTTTTGAATGGGAATAGTATAATATTCATCCAAGGCCCTTAAATATGCATACTCTTCTAGAAATATATGCTTAAGAAAGAATGCTAAGAAAATACTGGGTAAGTGCACAAAAATGAATGAACAAAAATGATTATCAGATGGGGGAACAAGTTGACTAACTAGACATAGCCAGGAAGAGCCCATCCCACTGAGAGAGACTGGTCAACATGGTGAAACCTCGTCTCTACTAAAAACTACAAAAAATTAGCTGGGCATGGTGGCGCGTGCCTGTAATCCCAGCTACTCAGGAGGCTGAGGCAGGAGAATTGCCTGAACCCAGGAGGCGGAGGTTGCGGTGAGCCGAGATCGCGCCATTGCACTCCAGCCTGGGTAACGAGAGCGAAACTACGTCTCAAAAAAAAAAAATATATATATTGAGTAAACCAAATTGAATACTTCAAACTGATCTTTCCAGAGAAAGCACTCAGAGTCAATGGAGAGATTAAGCATTCAAGGTAGATGGAGCGATCACACCGACACTGGGGCTGAAGAGGGGGCTGGGAAGCCGGGAATCCTGTATCTCATATAGGTATCGGGTTCCTGAGCACCAGGGCTCATTTTTGGCCCTGAATAGCTCCTAAGGAAGATATGAATCAGGTAACTGCAGAGCAGCCCAATCTTACCATGGACCTCCAGGATCCTAACTGTGGGAGATTCCATAACCTACATGCACACTTGAGTTGGCAGGGGGAACTGCCCAAAGAGTCGGCAGAGACAGCGCTTGAGCCTGTGTGGAGCCCAGGCAGTTCTGCAACAGGACATCTGCAACAAAACACAGTCATAAGCACCCATTCCCCAAGGCTCTCCGTATTCCTCTAAGAGGCTCTAACTTCAGTTGATTGCCGGACCTGGAAAGAGCAGGACTGTCTTTCCCATGGGACTGGGGTATGTCTGATCTGCATGCCCTCTTGCTCGCCTTCCCCTCCCAGGGTTCCTGCCTGGCCATTTCATAGGAGCAGACACACAGTGCAGTCTCCACTGAGTGCTTTTGCCGCAGAGCCCACGAGAGCATTCTGCTGGCTATCTGGAAGCAACTTGGCTCACCCAGTACAGCTAGTACTTAACTTCAGAAGAACAAAGAACAAAGCCAGAGGCCTGGTCCCAGCCCTCCAGTTGAGGGGGTGCAGGTGGACGTGGGGAAGCTCTCACTCTCAGAGCACTAGGAAGAATAAAGCACAGGTTCATGGGCCAGTTCTGGAACTGAGTGTGCCTTCCTCCACTGGGCCAGTCTGGGAGGGGTGTGGCCTGTGTGCTAGTCACAACTTCTCCTAGAGGGAGCTGAGCCCCACAACCTGAAACACCTAACAGCCCATCAATCTAGGTGCAGAAGGCTTAGGACAAAACTAGTTAGTTGGCCCAGTTTGGGGGTCAGTCACCAAAAGGAGAGACCCAGCTGAGGGAACACTAGCTGGGTAATTTCTACAGCCAACTGCTGGGCAAAAAGCCCCAGAGTGCAGGTGCCACACCAACTGTACAGCCATGGCAATACCATCCTGCCCAACGATCCACCACCCTTGACCTACTGCATCAACAGACCACCTGCAGGCGTACCCCACAACCTGCTCTGACTCTACCAAGCACACAGGACCAGTGTGCCTCCAGAGAGCTGTGAGTCTTCTGGTGAACTAAACTTCAGCTAGGGCTACCCCCATGGGAGGGGGGCACAGCTCACCAGGCTCCTTCTTGGAGCTAAGGAAAGGCAGGTGTGGGACCAGTGACTGGAGGGAGCTCACAGAGCACTGCTGCAAACCTGTTGAAATACAAAAGAAGCACATGGCTGAGCAAGAGTTTGTCAGCCCTTGCTCTTAAGCACCATCTACAGGATCGCAGCCTGAATTACACCACCAAAAATTATTCCAGCAGGTATTGCCGGCTAAACACAATGCAGGATTCTGGCTACAAATAAGGGATTGCATACAGAGAGTTGGCCCTCTGAAAGCATCCAGAAATGAAGACAATTGGCTATACTCAAATTACACCACAGTCAAACCCTCAAGGGAAGTAAAGAACATGAAAACAAAAAGGTCCATCCAAACAAAAGCAACTTCAAAAGATAGACTAACACCAGCCCTCACAGATAAGAAACAACCAGCACAAGAACTCTGGTAATTCTAAAAGTCAGATTGTCTTCTTATCTCCAAATGATTTTACTAGCTCCCCACCAATGATTTTTAACCAGACTGAAATGGCTAAAGCGATAGCCATAGAATTTAGAATATGGATGGCAAGGAAGCTCAGAGATACAGAAGAAAGTTCAAGCCTATGAACCCAGGAGGTGGAGATTGCAGTGAGCCAAGATCGCACCACTGCACTCCAGCCTGGCAACAGAGCGAGACTCTGTCTAAAAAAAAGAGGAAGCTATCAAGCCCAATCCAAGGAAAACAATAAAATCACTCAAGAGCTGAAAGATAACATAGCCATTTTTAAAAAGAACCAAACTGAACTTCTGAAATTGAAACATTCACTATGGAAATTTCATAATATAATTGGAAGCATTAACAACAGAATAGATCAAGTTAAAGAAAGAATCTCAGAGCTCAAAGACCACTCCTTCAAATCAACTCAGGCAGAAAAATATAAGAAAAAAATTTTTAAATGAACAAAACCTCTAAGAAAAGTGGAATTATATAAAGAGAACACACCTGTAACTCATTGACATTCCTGACAGAGAAGGAGAGAGAGGAAGCAATTTGGAAAACATATTTGAGAATATAGTCCATGAAAATTTTCCCACTCTTGCTAGAGAGATCAACATGAAGATTCAAGAAATTCAGAGAACTTCTACAAGATCCTAATAAGGCGACCATCCCTAAGAAACATAGTCATCAGATTGTCCAATGTCAATGTGAAAGAAAAAAATCTTAAAGGCAGCTGGAGGGAAGAAACAGGTCATTTACAAAAAGGGAATCCCATCAGGCTAATAGCAGACCTCTCATCAGAAATCTTTTAAGCCAGAAGAGATTGGGGGCCTATTTTCACTACCTTTAAAGAAAAAACAATTCCAACCAAAAATTTCATATCTCACTAAACTAAGCTTCATAAGCAAAGGGGAAATAAAGTTCTTTTCACAGAAGCCAATGCTAAAGGAATTTGTTACCACTAGACCAGCCTTATAAGAGGTCCTTATGGGAGTGATAAACATATAAATTAAAGAATGATATCTGCCACCAAAACACACACACACACACACACACACACACACACACAGACACACAAACTTCAGTACATAGCCCAGAGTCACTAAAAAGCAACCATACAATTAAGTCTACCTAACAGCCAGCTAACAACATGATGACAGGATCAAATCCTCATATATCAATATTAACCTTGAATATAAATGGGGCTAAACACTTCAAAGGTATAGGTCAAGTTGAGTTGAAAAAACCAAGACTCAACTGTCTGTTGTCTTCAAGAGACCAATCTAACATATAACAATATCCATAGGCTCAAAGTAAAGGGATGGAGAAAGATCTATCCTGCAAATGGTAAACAAAAAAAGAGGAGGGGTTACTATTCCCATAGCAGATAATATAGACTTTAAACAATGACAGTGATTTTTTTAAAAGACAAAGAAGGACATTATGTAACTATAAAGAGTTCACTTTGTAAAGGAAAAGTATCTGAGACATATTTCAATCAATTTAGAAGTTTATTTTGCCAACATTGAGGACCAGGACCTGTGACACAACCTCAGGAGATTCTGAGAACATGTGCCCAAGGTGGTTAGGTTACAGCCTGGTTTTATATATTTTAGAGAGACATAAGACATCAACCAATACATGTGAGGTATACATTGGTTCATTCCAGAAAGGTGGGACAACTCAAAGAGGAGGCTTTCAGGTCATAGGAAGATTCAAAGATTTTCTGATTGGTAATTGGTTGAAAGAGTTAAGTTATTACCTAAAGACCTGGAATCAATAGAAAGGAGTGTCTGAGTTAAGAAAAGGGGAAGTGGAGACCAAGGTTCTTATTATGTAGTTGAAGTCTCATAGGTGGCTGCCCTTAGAGGCAATAGATGACAAATGTTTCCTCTTCAGACCTTAAAACTATGCTAGACTCTCAGCTAATCTCTTTAGGATCAGGCAAAAGGCCAAGAAAGGGAAAGGGATTCTCTATAGAATGTGAATTTCCACCACAAGAGACAGCTTTGTAGGGCCATTTTAAAATATGTCAAAGAAATATATTTGGGGATAAAACAGTTTGATTTCTTTTATGGCCCTGCTACCTGTCATGTGATGCTATACTAGAGTCAGTTTGGAATTTGGTATCTTATTGCTACAAAGAGTCTATTCTGTCAGTCTTAGGATGACTGATTCATTAATTGATTGACTGAAACAAGGTCTCACTCTGTCACCCCAGCTAGAGTGCCATGGTGTTAGCACAGCTCAATGCAGTCTCAAATTCCTTGGCTCAAACCATCTTTCCTCCTCAGCCTCGCAAGAAGATGTGGCTATAGGCATACAATGTCACACCCAGCTAATTTTTTTAATTTTTTGTAGAGACAGAATCTCACTATTTTTCCAAGGTTGGCCTCAAATTTATGGCCTTAAGCAGTCCTCCTGCCTTGACATCCCAAAGTTCTGGGATTACAGGCATAAGCCACTGTCCCTCACCAATCTCTCTTCTAATGTTAATGTTGGTCAGTTGTGTGCCTGAACTCCAAGTGGAGGAGAGTAGAATGATGCATGTCTGACCCCCTTTTTGTGTTATAAACTGAACTAGCATTTCAGGTTTTGATGTGTCCTGCTGGCCAAGAGGAGGGTCCCTTCAATCAGTTGGGGGTGAGGGGGCTTAGAATGTAATTTTTTGGTTTGTAAATTCAATGAGACTTAACTATCCTAAATATACATGCACCCAACATTGGAGTGCCCAGATTCATAAAACAAGTTCTTATAGACCTACAAAAAGACTTTGACATCCATATGCAGAAAAATGAAACTGGACCCTTGTTTTTCACCATATACAAAAATAACTCAAGATGGATTCATGACTTAAAGTTTAGACCTCAAACTATAAAAATTTTAGATGAAAACCTAGGAAATACCCTTCTCAATATCAGCCTTGGTAAATAATTTATGACAGAGTACTCAAAAGCAGTTGCAACAACAACAAAAAAAATTGACAAGCGGGACCTAATTAAACTAAAGAGCTTCTGTACAGCAAGAGAGACTATCAAGGGAATAAACAGACAACCTACAGAATGGGAGAAAATATTTGCAAACTATGCATCTGACAAAGACCTAATATGCAGAATTTATGAGGAACTTAAGAAGCAAAAAACAACCCCATTAACCAATGGGCTAAAGACATGAACAGATACTTCTCAAAAGACGACATGCAAGTGGCCAACAAATATTTGAAAAAATGCTCATCATGACTCATCAGAGAAATGTAAATCAAAACCACAATGAGACGTCATTCTGACTGGTGTAAAAAAAAATCTAAAAACAACAGATGCTCAGATGCTGTCAAGGCTTCAGAGAAAAGCAAACACACACAGTACTGGTGGGAGTGTAAATTAGTCCAGTCACTGTGCAGAATAGTTTGAAGATTTCCCGAAGAACTAAGAGTTGAACTACCATTTGATCTAGCAATTTCACTACCAGGTGTATATCCTAAGAAAAACTAGTCATTCTACTGAAAAGACACATGCATCCACATGTTCACTGCAGTACTATTCACAATAGCAAAGATGTGGAATCAAACTAGGTGCCCATCAACAGTGGATTGGATAAAGAAAATGCAGTACATATAAACCATGGAATGCTATGCAGCCATAAAGAATAAAATCATAACCTTTGCAGCAACATGGATGCAGCTAGAGTCTATTATCCTAAGCGAATACACACAGAAACAGAAAGGCAAATATTTCATGTTTTCAGTTATTAGTGGGAGCTAAACAATGCATACACATGGACATAAACTTGAGAACCACAGACACGGGAACACAACAGGAAGGAGGGAAGAAGGAAAGAAAGGGCTGAAAAACTACTTTTCATGTACTATGCCCAATACCTGAAAGACAAATTAATTCATACTCCAAACCTCACAATCATATAATACATCTTTGTAACAAACTTGTGCAGGTACTCCCTGGACCTATAATAAAAGTTGAATAAAAAGGATGATTGCCAACAGCTATTTATAATTGTTCAAAAAACAGCAGAGTAGAGAATAACTCAAAGGCACAGACGAGGGTAAATTATGACATATAATGAGTATATACAATCATTACAATGATCATATAGATATGTCTCTATTACTATGAAGAGGAAAAGGAAGTTTCAAAGAGCGTATCTCATGACTTCATTTTTGAAAATGTTTGCATGTCCTTGTGTATGTGTGTTTTCATGGGAACAATCTAGGGAAATGAACAACAGTTTTAACAGTGATTATGCTGAGGTGGTAATTTTATGGGTGGTTTTCACTTTTTAAAATTCCTTCTGTATTGAGTGCATTTTTCTATGAGTTTGTGTTTTTAATAAAAAGTAAGTAAAACTCCATTTTGAGAAAAATAACAAGAATGTTCTTTGCCCACTTTCCAAAAATGCATAAGGAAACTGCATAAAATTTTCTCTATAGAAGATGACCCTAACTTGTTACTAGCTATGGATCTATAAAACCGCAAAACTTCTAGGGAACTATCCTCTACTGAATACCAAACAAGGACTGATTTAAAACCATACTATGCTCATTTAAGTGGACTATACTAGCCATCTATTGCTTTGTAAGAAATCACCCCCAAAACTTAGCAGACAAAAACAACAAATATTTATTATCTCACATCTTCTTGGTGTCAGGAATCCACGAGGAGTTTAGCTGGGTGGTTTGAGTTCAGAGTCTCTTATCATATTGTAATGAAGGTGTCAGCCTGAGCTGCAGTCAACTCGACTCAACTGGGAAAGAATCCACTTCTGTACCAATTTTTGTGGCTTTTGGCAAGGTCTCAGCAGATTATCTTCCAAGCTTTCTCATGTAGGCCTCTCCCTAGGGTTGCCTCATGACATGAAAGCTGGCTTTTCTCAGAGTGAAAAGACCAAGAGAGACTGAGACACAGTACCTAACCTCAGAAGCGGCATCTCATCACTTCTATTGTATTCCATTCATTGGAATTCAGTCAATCAATCCAACCAACACTCAAGAAGATGAATGCCAGAAAATAGGGAGATTTGGGGGTCACCTTAGAGACTACGAACCAAAAGCAAAAGAAAAAAAGAAACAAACTAATACTAGAGCTTATATAGGAATATTCATAGCAGCTTTACATGCAACAGCCAAAAGCTGGGGAAAAAAACGAAATATCAATAGGAAAATGGATAAACAAATTATGATATATCCATATAGTTGACTACTACTCAGCAATAAAAAGGAAAAAACTACTGATTGAGGTGGCGGCATGAAATCTCACAGGTTTTATACTGAGCAAAAGAAGCTGAACTCAAAAGAACATACTGTATAAATCCTTTTATATGACATTCCACACAGGAAGAATTACTCTAAGGTGAAAAAAATCATAAAAGTAACTGCTTCTTTTGATAAAGATCAGCTGAAAAGACTCATGAATAACCTGTCTGGAGTGATAGAAATATCCTACATTTCTGTAAGTTGTTGAGTATAAATTACACAGTTGCATGCATTTGTCAAAACTCATTAAATTATGCACTTGGGATCTGCACATCTCTTTGCATGTAAGTGTTGCCTTAAAATGTAAATAAATACTCAAAAAAAGAAACAAAATCTAGGTTCTGTTGAATATTAGAATGAGTTGAAAAGGGAGGACAAATTATCATGTCTTTTGAAGTTTTCCAAAAATAAATAAAAATTCTAATCTCTTTAAAGACAAAGTGTCAGGAATATCTGCTGGGAAACAGCAAGATGAATAGCAATTTTTCAACACTAGGAATTAAATTTGGTTCAAATTAAGGGCAAAGTAAAAGATCAAGAAACTTCTTAATGTCCAGTGCCATCCTGGAAATAAGTCACACAGTAAAAAGAAATTCTAGCACAGGAAATGGAAGAAAAAGATCTTAAAAACAGGAAAGAAGGTCACAAATTTAGTTAAGAGATTGAAGTCAAAAGATGAATAACATTTACCCCAAAGTCCTTAAACAAATCATAGACTGAGTCAGAGCTCCTACCCTGATGTTCTAACTCAGGTCCCATTCCTTTGGGTATTACTTATCTTACCTACAAATATTGCTGTAATTAAAGTATTGCTTTCATTTGAAACCTATGAAGGAAATCTGGATTTTTATCTTTTCTTTCCACACACTAAATCTAAACTCTTAATGATATGACTCCTGGTTTCAAAAGTTTTATCTCCAAACCAATTTTAATAAAGAAGAAAAAGATTTGTCTCTAAAGCTAGGGGGAAAGTTTTAATTGAAACCACTCTCCAGAGTCAGCAAAGAGTTGAGATAATCAAGACCAGCTTTTTCCTCCTGTAAAGAAATCTGCAGCAACACTGCAGCCTACCTGTTCCAGTTTGTGCTGCTTAAGCACTGAATATCCATTTGAATAAAACTACTTACTGTTGTTTTTCTTCTGAAGTGTGCTGTTTTTATTGCAATAATTTTATTGTGCTTTCCCAGTAAGAAAGTGATATCCTAAGTATGATTCAGCCTCACAAAAAATGTTCCTAATGGAGTCACCAAAAACTTCAAAACCATAAAAAATATAACCCTATATTAAGAGCTTTGGGGGATGAAAACCACAGTGCAATCAACATTCTTCAAAAACAGCAGCAATAATTTAATGACAGGCTTCTCACCACCAAATTTTGGAACCTTATTTTCCACACCAGAAAGCAAAGCAGGACCACAAAAACTATAGACACAATCTCCCTCTCCCTCTCTCTCACACACACACACACACACACACACACACACACACACACCTTTTTCTATATTTTGTCAAGAAGACCTAAAAACTTGAATTTAAAAAAATAATGCCACATTTAGTAAGACAGTGTACCATATTGAGGGTTTGTTTACTTCCAGTATTCCTCAATACTTATTAGTAAAGATGATTACAAATACAGTCTATAAAATGAGGAAACTCACCTGGATCATCTCTGCATCCCTTTGCAGTTAGTACTTAATGTATTTGACTCATAACCCACAGACTTCCCTAAAATGCCTCCACGTTCAAAAAAGCCCCTTTGAAAACTTACCTGTTCCACAGAGTTTTCCCTCTATTGCTTTGCAATGCTACCACCCTTTCCCTTTCTATTTCCTCTGAATATCTTAATTAAGAAAATCTAGGTGTGGCTTTACAATAAAGATTGATGTGTTTTACAGATAGATCAGAATTACTAGATTTTTCACAACTAAATCAAGATCAGAATGTAATTAGTGACAAAAACCATTCACGTCTGGCCTTTACCTCTCCTCTGCCACTTGTCTCATGTTATTTTGTCTACTAGCTTTGATAATGTACAAGCATTTTTTAGAATTCAAATGAAAATCTCAATCAGAATAACATGAGAAAATCAGAAAAATACATATACACATATGCACACACATGCGCATGCACACACATGCGCACACGCACACACACACATCCATTTCATTGTCTTATAAAAAAAATTCTTCAAAATCTGCTTCCTGTTAATTGGTCTTGGTATTATTATATGAAAAAATAAGCATAGAAGACTAAATTCTCACATCTAATCAAGGGTGCAATAATGAATATTTCAACAGGCATACGTTTTGAAGTTTTAATTAAAATCAGTAGTGCTATTGATATTGTAATATGTTAGAGTAACACCTAGGCAAGTAATCACCTGCCTCCCAAGTGAATGGCAATACTCATGCAATTAATTATAAAAGACTTTGCAGCTGGAACCACCTCAGAATCGCTAAGATATGGAGCAAGTGTTCACACATTTAAGTACTGAAGGCAACTCCACGGGTGCAGCCAGATGACAGCTATTTTGCTTAACCTGGATGCAGTTTCTCTCCTTATTAGGCCTGGTGCCTGAAAGATTGCCATAAATTTTGTTCATCTTCTCTGGCACCACAAACAATCCTCCTGTTTTTTGTAGTCAATGCTTACTTTTCTATTACAGACACTTAACAACAGAGGTTGGTCAGGCCATTTGGGGAGATCATCTTATTTTTGAAATTCACTCCTCTCTGTCTTCTTGGCTTATAAGTGAACAGAAGTTTTCACTAGAGCTAAAATAGTGTTACTGTTTCTTCTATGATTCATCACTCTTAAGTTCTTACTCTGAAGATCCTCTGAAGGCCCTTTTTCCCACAAAAATGGATTCTTAGGATAAGGAAATGAGAGAATTTGGGAAGCAGCCAGACTCAAGTAGAATGCTTAAAGATATATTCAGCTGCCAAAAGTTTCATTCAGAGTCCTGTGGATACCAAGAAACCAAACCAGATAATTTAAAGTTGTGAGAGAGTCACGACTTATTTAATGACTTTTTAAATGGTTTTAATAAAAAAACAATTATACGTCTACGGCTATCCTTCTGAACGCGCCCAATCTCGTCTGATCTCGGAATAAACAATTATACTTCATACAGTAAAAGCCAGCACAGAAATATTCTTGCCTAAGTTTTCACAGAGGTGAGGTGAAGGAAAGAGAGAGAGAGGAGGAGAAAGAGAGATGGAGAAAAAGAAAGAAAGGGAGAAAGAAAAAAATAAGAAATTGCCCAGTTTTTGGCTGTCTGAAAAACATGGATTTTTCTTGAAAGTTGGAGAAGTTGGTGATAAATGTGCTTCAACATCAAGCACAAGTAGTTCCAACCTCTCATCATAAGGATTCATCTTTGGAACATCTTAATGTACACCACTCAGGGGATCACCATAGCCCCAGGAACTTAAACTTTTGTTGACCTCTCTGGGCTCACTAAGAGCCAAAGAAATATTTCACAATACTGAGGAAATAACAGGCTTTGAGACATTAATGCCTTGATTTTTCTGAGCAGGGTTAAGACAGTCTAGCGTTACTGTATTCAAGCCAGTTCTAATGATACAAGTAAACAGTTACTAGCAAGTTTATAGCACCCCTTTCCTTTTCATGTAGCATTGGTTAATCTGGCCTGGAATAAAACTGGGTAACTGTGCTGTTGACGCAAAAAGTTCTAACACAAAGCAATGATATTTAGAAATCTAAAAACAAGCAACATGAAGTTCACACACCTAAGCAATGTCATTATTTAGTAAACCTTCAAAGCAATCAGCTAGACGTTGTTATATACTTAACTTTAGATCCTGAGTCACAAAAAAGATAATAGTTGGCCATAATTAGCTATGTTTTATTCAAAACCCATTTCCTTAGGAAATGTAAGGAATATGCATTTATTTTGTTCTCCTTTCTAATTTTAATAAGTTTAAACATAACATTTTTAATAAACTGTTTCAATGCTGAGTATATCAGCTGAATGTGGCATATTTCTCCTGTGTAATATAACAGCATCAAATCACTGAAAATAATCTGGTTGATTAAAAAAATGATCTGATTGGATACTAATTGTAAACCAGTATCTACAATCGACAAATGAAGCTAACAGATTTCAGTCCATTTTGAAAACAACAACAAAATGACCAAGTCAACTGAATCCAATCAGAAGCTCTGGTTCTCCCAGCTGCTCTCCATGACACCATTTATTGCTTTTAAATATCTTAGGTAACAATAACACCCCATCTTCACCAAATACTAAGTTCAGACACTATGCTAATCATTTTATGACAATTAATTCATTTAACATAGCCGAGACCAGAGTAACTGCCATTCTCTCTTTTTAACATATTAAAAATTGTGGAGGTTGAAGGCTATAAATTCCCCCCAAATTTACATAGCTGGTGATGGGGAAGGCTATTCACCTTGCTTTATTGTGCTATATTGCCCCACAAGCCTGTACCACATATATGAACCATAACTCCTGTGGTATTTTCAATGCCATATGCTCCCTGTAATCTTCAATGATCAAAATATGTAAATATTGGTTCTCCCAAGTTTCTCCTCCATTGGTTCCAAGTCTTTATTTATGTAAATAGGCCTTGTCCCCCTTTGCAATCCAGCTGTTGCAGCCACAAGCACATTCCATACCTCTAAAGTAAACTCTATAACTTTTTCTTTCCCCAGTCATTTGAGAAATTTTAAAATGCTGTAATGTATGAGGTTTGGTAACATTATTATTAAGCCTGCCTGAGGCATGCTCCGGGAACATAAGAAGGTATAACACAGGAGCTAAAACAAGGGGCATATCTGAAGGGGCAACTGATATATGCAGTGCACAGCATACTGGAAGCGGGTTCAACAGGGCTGGTTTCAGCGCACCAAAGACACCCTGAAGGGCACAAAGAATAGACAGAGTTTATATGCTGCCACAACTGAAGCCAAAGAGTAGACCAATGCAAAAACAAATACACGAGCTGTTATCTCAATGATCTAATGTAAAAGTTTAGGGTGTATGGAAAGGAAAAAGTGAAGGAAAAAAAACTACAAATTTGGTTTAGTTGTTGTGCACTAGGTACAGTGTTGTTTATTTCATGGATGTTGCCTCATATAATTTTACATCAGCAAGCCTACCAAATAGGTATTAGCCATATTTGACAGGTGAGAAAACTAAAGTCCAGAGAGGTCTCATAACTAGAGTACTACAGCTAGCTAGCCATAGAGCTGGGATAAAAAACCCATGCTTTTCTCTTCTGAACCCTGTCCCCTTTCCTTTACAAAAAGCTGGAACATCAAAGAATATCTGAATAGCATGCCTGTCTTTGGAGGCACCCAGAAATTGCTGGTTAGATAGTACAGAGAAGATCAGAGCAGATGTGACTAGGATGGTTAATATGTCAGAGTGGGATTCTAATACTGCAGGGAAGTGTGTGTTGTCCATTTGATTCATTGTCACAGTTGGGGTGGTTCCACCTCATTGATTTTATAGGCTGATTGGATCATCTGCATGCTCATATGAAGTAATTTCCCTTCTATTCATTTTTCACCTGCATAGTTAGAATATTGTTTTCCTGAATATCATTTCTAATTATTAAGTGAAGGTGACACAGTGGGATCCCATAATCCTCCAGTGCATTGAACAGGGTCAGGGGCCATTTGTGCTCAATAAATGTTAGGTAGTTTTTCTTGCTCAACACAAGAGGTATATGCTCACTCAAACTGAACAAAGCAAAAATTATGTTTAAACCCACCCAAAATAAATTTTACAGGTAACTTACAGTGGTTATATGGTCACTTGAATGAATAGTCTCCATAAGCTAGCATTTTGGTAACAGGGTTTTACCTCAGATTAGGAAAATGGCTAGTTTAGAGCATTTGGGATGCCTGACAGGACATCTAGCAAACTGGCATGACCACAAAAAGTCAAAATTGTCCAAACTGTACTTGTGTCCAATTGTCTTCAAGGACTGAATATCTGGAACGGCCCTTGTTAAAAAACCAGTTACAGAGATAATGCAGCAGTCTAACAGCATCAAATGGCTAAGGAAGATTCCCTGCTTTAAATCTTTAATCATAATCCGACCTTTTTACGAAAACTATAACAATTCAAAGTCCATTCAGCACAACTCCATGAGAAAAATGAGTAATTATTGCATTCCTTTTTAACTCCTTTAAAGTTAACTGGCTGAGTCTATATCCCCCAGAGCTAGCAAAAGAGACACTTCTAGAGCATAATGTAGAAAATTCTGGAATGAAGACACATGGCTGTAGCAAGTGGAGAAACTAGCAAAGTGTACAGAAATAGCAGACAGTATGTATTGGTGAGGGGTGGTACAATTTGCCTATATAACTAGTAAGTGCCATCTCAATTCACAAAGCAAAGATATAACCAGAGTCAATACCCCAGGAAAAGGCAATAAATAGCATTAATCTATGTTTTTATGGCATATATAACTGGAGAAAATGACTATTACTGGCCATCTTTCTCAAAGAAAAATACTCTCTTGCTGCATAAAGGATCACTACTATTTGCTATTCAAAATCCAAGTTCTTATAAAAGCCATTAAAAATCAGGACATCATATTGTTGAAAGAGAAGTTAGTGATCTAAAATTTTCTATGTATTAGATTGTCAAAGGCCAATGACAGAGTGATTAGCATTATAATTCAGAAAGATAAATGATTTTGACTATCTTTGGGTCACATCTTCCTAAATTTATTCCCCTTCTTTAGTGGATTGACAGTTTAAAATTGTTAGCTCAAATTCATATGCCAGGACACTCCAGATTTTAAAACTCACACTGCATATTGCCAAAGTGGAACATAAATTTTGCATAGCAGATAATATTATATAGCTTGGTATCTTTCAGTGACTTGGTTGTGATTGTGATTGTTTTTAAAAGTGGTCAGAGAGTATGAAGTGTAGTAACTTTAAAAGCAAGAAAACATAAGTCATAAGTAACCTTCTAAAAGCAGTACATCTTTATCTGTGAAGCTCTTTGTTTGCTGATTGGCCATACATATTTGGCTGTAAAAGCTTGGCTTGAATTATTCTTCATGATAAAGGAGAGGTCACTTAATTAAAAGTCAATATGAAAGAGAAGGATAATAGGGATAAAGGGTACATCTCAGAAGTTAAGGAGCCAGATAGACTGGGCACTATATGTGGGAAGAGAAGAAAGAAATAAATCTCAGTTGGCAATAAAGGCTGGAAGATTATGAGAGAAGGGACAAGAGTAATAGCAATGACTGTTTTACAAAGTAAGTATTTGTGCTGTGCAATGTAACCCTACTTCATGACCAGCAAATCTCTATGATATTCTTAACTGAATTGGTTTTACTGTGGAAGCCAGTGAAGGGACCAAGCTCTGCATCAGGGTTGGCATAAAACCAAATAATATTAGCCTCCTCTAACAAAGGTACAAAACATACAGGCACGTTATAGTTGAAGGCCCCATCAGGATTTATGAACTAAGGCCAGTACACAGCTGCATATTTGATTAAATCACCAACCTGAAGTCTAGAGACTTGAGCCAAAAGTACACTGTGTTTTGATTGCTGCAGTGTTGGGCAGAAACAAGATGCCAGAGAGTAGAGGCTTATTCAAGGTGAGTTGTGATGATGATGGTACTAAGAATATCATTCAAAAGTCAGAACCACAAAAGGAATTTTAAGAGCTAGAATTCTCTGAGAAATAGGTTTAAAATGTAAAATTGAAGATCGATATGAGGTGAAGTAGAAAGTTAAGTGCTATACCATTAACAACTCTCTTAAGTATACAAATGCTGCTTTGAATTTATAGTGAACAAGAAGCGCATAATGTCATAATAATACGGCTTTCCTTAAATAGATTAAGAAAACAGATTAATAGATGAAGCGACTACTATTTATTTCTATATAAATGATAGGTTTTTTTTTACTAAGTTCTCAAATGGTTATTCTCTCACATGATTACTTCTACCATGTTGGAAAAATCAACATGAAGCTTATTTTACAATAGTCCAAATATGGTGTCTACATTCTCTTTGTAAGTATATATAGACTCTGACTTTGGTCTTGAAGGAAAAGATTTTAAAAACCAATGAGATGGCAGAGAATTCCCACTCATTGGTGGGAAATCCATACACAATACAGAAAGTTAAAATAATAAATGGGAAGGGTTCTTGGACCAAAAGAAAAACGTGGCCCTGCTTAAGGAGGCTTTGTTTCTTTTTCAATTAGTAGCACATTAAAAAAAAAAATCTATGTTACGTTTTTGTTCAATAACTTCCTGATATCTGACTTAAATGGGAAATTGATTTTGATATGTATAATTTTCAGCATCAATGCCTACTCAGGAATAGTATATCATTTAGCTTTAGACATGGACTTTTTAATACAGTATTTCACATTCTCTTGAAGACTGGTTTCACCCAAAATTAACAACAACAAAAACAGCCAAATGTTATTAATCTTTTGACTTAGAGTCTGCATTTCCTAGGACTACCACAATTAATAACCGCTAACTGGCTGCAGAGCTTAAGGAGGGCCAGCTTACCCATAGTAACCCTGTGCAGGTTGTGAGGGGTTCCTAGTCACTTGATGGCCTGAGAGAAGTCCAACTTTGTCCACAAATAGTGTTGCTAACATCTCATGGAGATGTGCTGTCACAATTATAGAGCTTGTGCTGTGTACTAACATATGATACAAATATTTTTGAAAATAAAACTGTTACTCTCCTATCAAATGAAAAATTAATTTTATCACCAGATGAAGACATTTATGAAAAAAGTTAGACTTCAAAGCCATCCATTTATTGTTTCTACTGATTTGGTAAGTTTATGACCCAGATGTGGAGAAACATTAAGTTTACCCTGCCTCCTTGGCTCCTTTGTGGTGGATACCTTGTAGTTTGTAATTAGTAGTAGGAGGGTAACAGCTGCCCACTTGGTATATTCTGAAGTTATGTGTATATGTAAAATACCTGTTCATTAAAGAGAATCACCTAAGAGCAAATAAATCCATGGGTGAATCTCTGCTCGGGGCCTTCAGTCCTGGAGGGCTGCAAGCCCCACAGGCTCTCAGGCTGCTGGTCCCCAGAGTAGATCTACTGTGTTGGCTATCTGTGTGTCTGCCTCTCACTGCCTTGCAATACCTTCAGCCCAGCCAGGTAAGAGTCTCCCGGCCGAGCTGGTTCTCGGCACCCAGATTCTAAGAACTATGAAAAAGCATCTCGGCTCTTCAAAGAAAATAAAACATTAAGATATGATTTCTTTTGGTTTGGCATCACACACGTGCAGAATAATCAATGATTACATCATACTTTTCTAATGACTGGATTACATGCATCAGCCCAAGCAGCACTGAGCCTGTTGGCAGATCTGCAGATCCAGGCACTGTTGTACAAGGAGGTAAGAGGAAAACTAAGGTATCTTCCCTGCTCAGAATTCCTCCATCAGCTCCTTCAGTCATGCCGACCTGTGTGGATCTGAACTCCCTGGATTTTGTAGGCATTACAGAAAGTCCCAGCAACTTCACAGCACCAGCCTGTCTCCAAAAGCCTCCCCAGAGAAAAAGACCACACATACCATCTTGCCATTGATCCAGGCTTCAAGATGGCTGACTAGAAGCATTTCATGCCCACTTCCTTCCCTTAGAAGAACCAAAATAGTGCATAGACAAGCACACTGTGAATACATTATGCAAGAGAGAACACTGGAATTCAACAGAAAAGTGACAGGAAACATCAAAAGCAAGGAAGGAAAATGAAGAGAGACAGCCTGTTTGGCTGGGATTGGCTGGGATCTGGGAGTGGTTTCCCAACGTGGGAAAAGGGTAAGTGACAGACTTTCAGCAGCCCACATTCGCACCATGAGATTATGCAATTCTGCCCACTAGAGAGCCCCTTGACCCTCTCAATCCCTGAAGCTAACATAGAAAGCTTCCAGGAGCCCATGGGGCAGAACTGCTTTAAGGACGAAGATCGTGCTGGGTCCCATACACTTTCTGAGACATAAGCAGCTACAGCAAGGTAAATTTTCAATCTTTGCCCTTAACAGACTGCATGCTATCCTGGAGCCCGGCAGCACAGGGTCTGAGGTGTGAAGGAAGCTTGGGTTGCTGCTGCTGAACTGGGAGCACTCCTATAGCCAAGGCTAAAAAGCAAGTGAAGTGTGGGCTGCAGCTGCTGGTACAAAGAAGAGAGTGCCTCCAGAACTGAAACTAGGATGTTAGCAGGGCAGGAATTGCCTCTGGGACTTAGTCAAAACCTGGGTGGGGGCTCCTGTAGCCAGGGCTGGAGCACAAGCTAGGTATGAGCTACCACTGCCAGGACTGGAGGATGAACTATGCCAGAACTAGGGCATGAGAGACATGTGAGTTACCTACCTGGGGATCCAGGCTGTGGCCACTGAGGCAGGCCCTACCCTCTCCAGTGACAGAGTCTCAATGTAACTGCTACTGCCCTTCACCCAAGCAATATGCCTGGGGCCTAAGGATCACCCTACCCCACCAATCAAGGCTGATGCTTGTTCTCATCATTACAGGACCTGAGCACAAATCCATCAAGTCTGGCTTCACCCCTCATTCTAAGACAGAGCACATAGCCTGGGGTTCTAGGGATTGCCCAACCCAACCCACCACCTTGGGAATCCAAGCACTCCTCCTGGAGTCCTGAGGTTGTGTATAAATTTACCCACAACCACTTAGCTGGCGCATATCTGCAAGTGACACATGTGAGCCTGGAGACTTGCCCACCCAGACCATCACAGCCACCAATATAAATGCCAATAGCTCAGGACTCAAAGAATCATCCTGCCATTGCTACTTTCATCATCCATGCCATGTTGGCTGTCCAGAGACCCAAGAACCCACCCACCCAGGCTACCACTGCCACAGCTGGTATTCAAGTAACTCACCTGACAGCCTAAAAAACTCCGTTCTTCAAAAAGATCAAAATTGATAAAACAAAATTTGATAAACAAAATTGATAAACTAAACACAAAAAAGAAAGAATACCCAAATCAACAAAATCAGAAATGAAAAAGAATACATTACAACTGATACCACAGAAATACAAAAGACTATCAGAGACTATTATGAACAACTATACTCTAACAAACTGGAGAAACTAAAGGAAAGGGATACATTCTTGGACACATAAAACCTACGAAGATTGAATAAGAAAGAAATAGAAAACCTGAAGGGAGCAATAATATGGAGCAAGATTTAATCAGTAATAAAATTCTCCCAACATAGAATAGCCCAGGAACTTGTGGATTCACAGCCAAATTCTACCAAATGTACAAATAATTAGTACCAGTCTTCCTGAAACTACTCTAAAAAATTGAACAGGGAAGGTATTATCAACTCATTCTACAAGGTTAGTACCACTGTGATACCAAAACCAGACAAATACACACAAAAATAAAACTATGGCCAAATATCTCTAATGAACATAGATGCAAAACTCCTCAGCAAAATACCAGTAAACCACATCAGCACAGCAAAATACACCATGATAAAGTGGGATGTAAAACTCTCAACATGTTAGTTACAGAAGGAACATACCTCAAAATAATAAAGGCCGTATACGACAAACCCACACCTAACATCATACTGAATGGGAAAAAGTTGAAAGCCTTTCCTCTAAGAACTGGAATGAGACAAAGATGCCCTCTTTCACCACTTGTGTTCCACATAGTGATGGAAGTCTCAGCCAGAGCAAACAGGCAAGAGAAAAAAAAATAGAAAGCATCCAAACTGGAAAAAAAGGAAGTCAAATAGACCTTCTTTGCGAATGCAATCTTATACCTATAAAAATCTAAAGACTCCACCAAAAATCTCTTAGATTTGACAAGTGGATTTAGGAAAATGGCAGGATACAAAATTAACAAACAAATTCATGGAAAGCAGTATGGAAATTTCTCAAAACTCTAAACATAGAATTACCCTTTGATCCAGCAATTCCAATGAGTATCTACCCAAAGTTAAAGAAATCAATACATTGAAGGAAAAGAAATCAATATATCAAAGAAAAATCTACACTCACATGTTTATTGCATCACCATTCACAATAGCACAGATAATAGAATCAACCTCAGTGTCCACCAATGAATGGATAAAAAAGTTGTATATATACACAATGAATATACAACACAATATATACAACAATAGTTGTATATATACACTATTTAAAGATAAAAAATAATGAGATCTTGGCATTTAGAGCAGCATGGGTGGAACTGGAGGTGTTATCTTAAGCAAAATAAGCTAAGCACGAAATACAAGTATCATATGTTCTTACTTACAAGTGGGAGCTAAAACATTTCATCACATGGAGATAGATAGTGGAAAGATAGATAACAGAGACTGGGATAGGTACATGAGGGAAAGGGGGAACATGAGAAGTGGGTTAAGGAGTACAAACATATAGTTAGATAGAAGGAATAAATTTAATGCTTCATAGCAGAATAGGGTAACTATAGTTAACAAAAATGTATTGTACTTGGGTGGTGGACACCCTCGATATCCTTGAGTGGCTCACTATGCATTATATACATGTAATAAAATTTCACATGAGCTCCATAAATTTGTACAAATTTTGTTTTAATTCTAAATAAAAACATGTATGATCACAAACTAGGTAACTTAAAACAACAGAAATTTATTCTCTCAAAGTTCTAGAGCCTAGAAGTCCCAAAATCAAGGTGTTAGTAGGGTTGTTTCTTCTGGAGGCTCTGAGGGAGAATGTTCCATACCTCTCTCCCAATTTCCAGTGGTTGCCAGTAATCCTTGGTGTTTCTTAGCTTATAGACACACCACTGCAATCCCTGCCAATGTCTTCACATGGCCTTCTCTCTATACCTGTGAATCTGTGTGTCCTCTTCTTATAAGAGCCCATCCTAATCTAGTACGACAATCTTAACCTAACTAATTATATCTATAAGGACCCTATTTCCAAATCAAGTCACATTCTGATATTCTTAGTGTGGACAGGAGAATTTTTGCAGGGGGTGGGTAACACTATTCAATCAGCACAGAGTCCAAGTCCTGAACTGTAAGGTATTGTAAGGTGATTCACATTTTTATTCCCCAAACACCTAGCCAATACAGAATGAACACTGAATAAAAGACACAGCCAGGTGTGCTGGTCCACACCTGCAATTCCAGCCACACCAGAGGCTGAGGTGGGAGGATCGTTTGAGCACAGGATTTTGAGACCAGCCTGGGTAATATAGTGAGACCCTCTGTCTATAACAAATTTTTAAATTAGTCAGGTGCAGTGGCTCATTCATGTAGTCCCAGCTATTCAAGAGGCTGAGGTGGGAGGATTGCTGGAGCCCAGGAGTTCAAGGATGTAGTGAGCTATGACTGCACCATTGCACTCCAGCCCAGGCAATAGAATGAGAACCCATCTCTAAAAAAAAGACATAAAACAAATTTCAAAGGTGAATACACTAAAAATATTAAAACTAAAAGTTTGTCCTACAATTTTGAATACTTTATGGATTTTTCCCCTATTTCAAACATATACATCATATATTGGTCCCTGGGAGCCCATTTCCACAAAGCCATGTTCTCCGGTGTCACAACAATAATAAAGTAACCATGAGCTGCAATGATCTCTCATAACAAGTTTTATTCTCTCAACAGCTCTCTCAAGTTGCAAATCACTTTAACAACACAACTGTAACCCATTAAGAGCACACAGGGTAATCCTTGAAATCCCTTCTACTTTGACAGACCCCATATGTTCCCTGAAGTCCCATATCTACCATGATCTCATAATTATATATCTGTGTTTACTGGATTATTAGTAAAATAGTATCACCATTATGCTATGTATATACATCAACATGAAATACTGCTTTTTTCAGTGGGAGATGTGGATGTTGTAAGAAACAAAGGAAGTGGTCCATAAGGTCCATCTCAGAAATGATCTTGGCCTACTTCCCAATTTTCAAGGCCATATGATCAGTTACGGTCAGACATCACTAAGGACCGCTTGATCCAACCATTAAACTTCCCCTATGCAAATACAATCTCTGCTCCACTGTTCTGTTTTCATTCTTCTTTCTTAGCTCTCTAAATCTCTTCCTATCACTTAAAACTTCACTAGACCTCTTTTATACTCAGAGTGTTTTTATTTGCATGCATCTAGTTTATATGTCTGAACACTCCAAGCAATAAATATCAAATATCAACATGGTAGGACGAAAGAGTAGTGCAATTTGACTATCAGGCAACCTAAGGGTCTAATACAGCCTATCAATACCACTAAGTGAAACACTTTTGGTCTTGATTTCTTTCAAAACTGAAGTTGATTTTCTTAGGATATAAATGCTGAAGTGTTTCCAAATGAAATTTTATTGCAATTGCAAGTTATTTTTAAATGGTTCAGTTCAAAAAGATGGATAAATAGGCAGACATATAGATAAAACTTACATGACAAAATGAAAACTGTTGAATCTAGATGTATTAGGTATATAGGAGTTTATTGTACTAGTCTTTGAACTTTTCTATATATTTAAGAATACTGATAAGTAATTTTCAAGGTAAAATAAAGCCAGAATGAATTAAAACTCTTCTATTCCCAAATTCTATGACTGCACATATCTAAACCGTACCTTATCAACGATCCTTCCAAACTTTCCCCCATCTAGAATTCTCCATTTGTATAAATGTCACCTTACTAAAAAACTGTGGTTTGAAATTCTGGAGTGATCCTTGATTCCTCTCTTCTTTTCTGACTTCATATTCACTAGTCCCAAGTCTATTGAGTCTTCCTTTCAAATGTGTTCTATGTTTCACTAACTTTACATTCCCATTGACATCACCCTTAATCCAACTATCACTTCCTTGCTCACAAGTTTTCAGTGGTTCCTTATCTACCTCTCAAATGTCCCCAACTATTCCTATGCACAACTCCTGGACTTCAGCCAAACAAGCCCATTTCTCATTGCCTTCTTGTAGTCACGCTTGCATCATACACCTCTGCTGTCTTGAAGAATTTCTCCCTCCCCCTCTGTAACAATTCAAGCTCTATCAGATGGCACTTAATACATACTAAACCTATTATTGTTGTTCTTTTCACATGTAGACATCATCTTATTTCTATAGATATATAGCTTTGGTCCTCATTATACCCAGAGATTGCTTAAGAATATAACCTCCAGGACTGCAGAAATCTTGCCTTTCTTGATCATTGACTTATCTCCAGCATACAGCAAATACATATTATTTGAGGAACAAATAATGTGCTCCTGGAAATTTTCACTTTCTTTTTACATTTTATTTTCCAAATATGCTCATATGACCCTTTCCCCTCAAAAGCAGGCTGAAATATTTTCTAACATCCACAATTGTCAGGAAACTCTTAGGGAACCCAACCAAAATGCAGACACATATATAGACAGATAGTTAAGACATATGGAAAAAGTCCAGTTGTTAGTACCTTAAAGACAAGGTCCAGGAGGACCTTGTAATAACTGTTTATGATTATGACAGTGAACCCTATCTTTCCTCGTCTTGACGCCTACATCTCACCTTCATCACTGAGCCTCTCAAAAGCCATCTGCATCAGTTCACACATGCCTTGACTCTGGGACCAATCCCACCACAGGGAACAAGGCACGTGAGAATTTCCACTTGAAGACCCCACTGCTCCAAAATCAAGATATTCTCACTAGGGGTCCTACTCCTACTCTTCCACTCACTTCCCAGAAAACTTGCTCCTGTCTGCTCTCCCAGCTCTCCTACATCCTCTTTATGTATCTTGATTTCAGACATTAAAATGGTCAAAAGAAAGCTCTGTATAATAGAAAAAAGTTAGGACTAAGATATGAAAAGCAAGTTTAATAACCCATCACAGTGCCTCAAAGTCCTGACCACAAATACTGAAATCCTAGTGGCCTTGTTTGGTGGATTAAACAAGGTTACTCATGTGTATCTGTTCTCCCCTGCCTTCTTTATCGTCCATTATATTTGTATACACATGCACATGTGTGTGCGTGTGTGCATGAGCACATGCAGGTAAGTGTACACACACAGACAACTTTCACACCTCATATTCTGACCTACCCTGAGGCCTATGACATTCTGTAGCATGGTCCAGAAAAACAATACCCAGACCTGCCTCCATATTTAGTCACCCGATATTATTCAAAACCTGATCATTTCTTTCTTAGTGATCATACTTGTACTACATTTACTAAATCCTCTTCTTCCAACTCCTCAAAAAATACTTTCATTGAATGAGTCTTCCTTCCACCTTTTATAGGAAGGACACATAAAAATCATCTCATTAAGTCAGGGGGGCGGGGGCAAAAAATAAAAAAATAAAAATCATCTCATTAAATAGAATTTCTGCCTCAGTTCTATAAAATAATAATTCAATGTATTGCTTATAGGTTGACTTAATGACACTTCTATACAATAGATTTCTGCATGTTCCTTTTGTCCTGTCTTACAAGAGAGCTAATTTTGCTTAGGGAAAAATTTCATCTCTGTAGATTTATATGTGGGCATTGGGCTGCCAGGAAAAAAACTATCAAATAATTGTTTCGTTTGGAGCCTGAAATTTGAGAATCTTTAGAAACACACTTTTTCCCATACTATAATCAGCTCATTCTGTTGCATGACATTATTTACCTCTTCTGCTTTCTTTGGTTAGATTCTGTTTTAACCTTCTGTGTCCTATCTTTCATGGTGTTCTGATTTCTAAACTACATCAAGTAGATGGAGTGTAAGTATTAAAATCAGGATGTCATGTTAGCCTCTTAAATTAACAAACAGAAAGGTTATTCTAATTACAGATTTATCATTGCAGCCATATTAAGAGATCGAGGTGAAGTTAAATATGCACATGCAACATCAATCTCAAACTGCCTATTACAAAAGAATGTGTAGGCAACAAAGACCGTGTATGTTTCATGGCACCGTGAAATTGGCTTGGAGAAAATAAAGGATGAATAATTCAGAATAAATGTAGTCAGAAATGTCTTTAAAATGTCTCCATAAACTTTAACTTATAGCTAAATCATAGCACTTTCCATAACTTCCTGGAGGCTCTTGAAAAAGTAACTCAGGCCAGCATGCGATAGATATTCCAATAACACATTTTAAAATGAGTGTGTGTCAGCTTCATTTTAAATTCAGCAAGACAGAGATACAAAATAAATTCATATAAATCTTGGAAAATCTAAAGAAAAAAATTCAAGCCACAATTTAGTGCTAACCATGACACTTTTATATAGTTAATGACACTAGGGATATTTGTATTATGCTTTCAATCCAAAGCCTAAAATTGTTATGATCATCGAAACCTACCTATTTCTGCAATGAGTACCCTTGTAGCTATTTGGAAAACAGGCCCCATACATTGCTTCATATAAAATATAATTCATTGATGGGAAAATGATTTCTATAAACATAGCCACTTAAATTTCTACTTTCATTTGCAACCTTTTCAAAATATTTGCCACCCACTAGGCCTCCCAATTTCATTTTTTAGTGTTGATTTTAAAACATCTGAGTAGTTTTAAAGAAGGTGATCATTAAAAAGGAGAAAAAGAAGGCTAAAGATTGGTAAAAATTGTCTAAGATTGCCCTTGAGTCATGTGAAGATAGGGCCAGACCAAGATCTAAGAGTTTAGAATTTTGCCTTTTATCTCCATTATCCCTAGAAAACAATCCAGAAAAAGTGGGAGGCAGGTTCTCTGCTAAGCTTCAAAGCACACATCTCTGAGATGACAGTGACATGGGCTCGTTTGGGGTCAGAAAAAGTTTTGTCGCATGTAGAACTATCAAAGAAAAATATCTTACTTTCAAATTTCAAGTTGAGTATTCATTATCTAAAATGCTTGGACAAGAAGTGTTTTGAATTTCTGATTTTTCAGATTTGGGAATATTTTATCTTGGGGATGGAACCCCAAACTAAACAAAATTCAGTTACGTTTCATATACAACTTATACATATAGCCTGAAAGTAATTTTATAAAATATTTTAAATAATTTTGTGCGTGAAACAAAGTTTGTGTTAAGTACTCACAAGTGGAATTTTCTACATGTGGTGTCATGTTGCTGGTCGAAAAGTTTCAGATTTTGGAGCACTATAGATTTCGGATTTTCAGATTAGGAATGCTCAATCTGTAGTAACATGAACAATTTTCTATTTTTCTTTATATTTGTTCTAATATTCCTTATATTTCAGTTACAATGTCTTTATATTTATTGAGGTTGCTCATCATCACATAATTTAAAGGATCCAACAGTTTTAAAAATCTCATTACAAACAGGAGTTCTCTCCTCCCAATACATGTTACAAGTCTTAGAGAAAAGCACCCTCAGCAATTGTAGCTTTCTCTTAACTATGAGAAAATAAAGAAAAAAACACTTATCTGAAGAATGTAAAGTCCTTTTAATTACCAGGCCCAGAGACACATTAAAATGAGACAGGAATCATTCCCTACTCCCCTCTTTGACCTATGTAGTCCTCTCTTGAAACTGCTTATTATTTCCATGTAGCTATAAATTAACCTAATAATGGACCTAAAACCTACAATTTATAGCTTAACAATGAATAGTCAATCATCAATCAATGTTATTTTTGTAAACCAATGATATCTCCTAACAAATAGCTTTGTATCAACCCACTCCCTGTCTCTTTTTCTTGCCTTTAAAAATTCACTTGTAACTGCTGCTAATCAGTGTATATTCAGGGCAACTTGAATCTATGCTCCTGTGTTGCAATCCTCAAGCTTGGCCCAAATAAGCTCTCTACTTATTTAATTTTGCCTCAGATTCTTCCCTTTAGGTCAACAACTCCATAAACCCACGTAATATTAATTTTTCTACTTCTGTTTTTTATTTTAGACATGGTTTACTGATCTCCCACTATGAAAACTAAGGATTTAGCTATGGATTTGGCATGACCTCGGCTCACTGCAACCTCCACCTCCCAGGTTCAAGTGATTCTCCTGCTTCAGCCTCCCGACTATCTAGGACTATAGGTATGCGCCACCACACTCAACTAATTTTTGTATTTTTAGTAGAGACAGGGCTTCCCCATGTTAGCCAGGATGGTCTCGATCTCCTGGCCTTGTGATCCACCCACCTCGGCCTCCCAAAGTGCTGGGATTACGGGCCAGAGCCACCGTGCTTGGCCGAAAAGTAAATAGTGTAATACCCAGGCTATCTGAAAATATCTCGATTATAGATTCACATTTAATTAACAGCTTGACATGGCACCAAATTTTAGGCTTATTTTCATTTTGTCCCTGAAGTTTGAAAGTATGATTTCTAATTTCCAGTATTGCTGTGAAAGTCTGAGGACATTATGATTACTGATCCTTTGTGAGTTATTGGATTTTTTTTCTCTTTGCATACTTCAAAAGATCTGTTTGTCTCTGGTATTCTGAAATGTCCTAATGATGTTCTTTGATGTGGATCTAATTTCAACCATTGACCTAGGTACTAAGTGAACTGTTTCAAAATGGAAATTTATGCCCTGGCACATTTTATTGAGTTACTTATCTCATGTATATCCTCTCCTGTTTTCCATTTTCTCTTTCTTAAACTCCTACTGTTTGAATAATAGGAGTTATTATCCTCTTTGATTGGACCTGAAATTTTCTCATCTCTTTAACTCCTAATTTCTTTCACTTAATCTTTTCACCCTGCTTCCCTAGAAAATTTCTCAACTTTATATCATAATCCTTTTATTTATATATCAACAACTGTTGAGCAATTCCTCTATACTAGGCACTGTAAAATATTTGTTTTCCGTAAAAGACAATTCATTGAATATATCTAATATATTTGGTTTTGGTTTTCTCAATCCTTCCATTTATTTGCTTTTCATTTTTTCTTCTTTCATCTGTTCCCAACTTGCTAGGCCCACACGCATTCTCAGTTTTCTTCTACTAATGTATCGAATAATTTATGAATCTGTTACTTTGGCACTACTTGTCCTCTCCTATTAGCCTCCTGTTCCCACTTGCTATAGGTTTCCATCAGGTGGTACCTCACTTCATTATTTGAGACTTCTTTCCTAACTTTCCCTCGGTCTGTATCAGAACACTATCAGTCATTTTTCAGCCCTCAACCTTCACTTTCCTTACTGTTAATTTCGAACTGGAGTTCATTATTTTTACCTCCTTTCTATGGTTGCTATCAAGAGGCATGCTTTTCTTTGTTATTAACAAAAGCCAGTAATTAGCAACCATTTAATTTGTATGTTTTAAAGGAAATTAAATTTACACCATCATTTCTCTGACATTTGATAAATCAAGGAGACTTTTAGAGCCCTTTCAATTCTTAAGGTGATTTTTAGCCTTGAGATTTCTGCTCTAGATTTCTACTCACTGGCTCATGGATTTGACCGTTTGATTTCTGTGATTACAGCATCACTTTCTAATCTGGCCACTTCTGCAGAGTCAGAAACTGGCATCCAAATAAGTCATAGCCTTCCAGGTTCATGCAGGTTTTTTATTACATGAATGTTTACAACTTCCTCTGCAGGAGTAAATCATTGCATACTAAACTTTATTTTCTACATATTCAATGATGTTTTTAATTATTCATTTCCATTCATTCATGTATTCCAATTATTCATTCAGTGTGTGTATGTGAGTATGTGAGTGTGTGTGTGTGTGTGTGTGTGTGTGTGTGTATGATATTAAATGACTGAAAGGAAAAGTAATACATACAAAGTTTATCCTTAAAAGATTGTTTCATATCTATTATAGATCTGAAATGAGCTGTCAGCCTTGATTTTCCATGACTAACCAGTTTAGAAACACTTCCACCCCTATATTTTATTTATCCTTTTATTGGTAGGCTCTTACATGGGTTTTTTCCCCCAATTGATAGTTGGGACTTGTTTCGGCAGCTCCTAAATTGGATGCTAGTGAAAATAACTTTCACCCAAAACTTCAAGACCTCTTTCTCACAGGTCAGAAGTTGAATCCTACTTAGATTAAAATGACATGCTAGAGTGACAGGTCAGCGACTTGGTTCTGCCCTAAGCAGATCTTGTTCTTTCGGTTTTGATCTAGAAGGCATCAGTGTTACTTTAAATTCTCCTGAGCAGATAAAAAAAACAATATTAAGTGGGTATTTTTATCCTTTTTTCTATTTATTTTATCCAAATCTGTAACTCTTTGAGGTAAGGAGAGGGGAGGCAGATATAAAAATTCAGTGTCTTAGTACTTTTCATTTTTTGTTTCCTTTGGTGGGTATTTGAGGATAAAATAAAATCATCTATATGAAATAACTTTGCAAAATTGAAAAATTCTACATAAATATAAGGAAATTTTTTCTTTTCAGATATTAATTGAAAAGTTAATATGTGGTATTTTTTCCAGCCAACTTATAGTTTGACCAATAATGTTCTCCAGAGAAGTGAAAACAATCATGAGTCCAAACTTACTGGGTTTGGAGAAAGACAGAAGATTGCAATCTTAATTAAGGTTTAAAAGCATAGATCTAACTAGATCTAAGTATATGCTCCCTACAAGAAACTCACATTAGCTATAAGGAAATATATAGGCTGAACATGAAAGTATAGAAGAATATTTTCCATGAAAAAGATAACCAAAGGAGAGCATAGGTGTCTAAATGTATACCAAACAAAATAGACTTTAAGTCAAAAATTGTCTCAAGAGATAAAGTAGGTCATTATATAATTATAAAGGTGTCAATTCATCAAGAGGATATAGCAATTATAAATGCATATGCAGCCAACATTGAAGCACAAATATTACCAGATTTGAAGGGAGACAGACAGCAATACAATCATAGTAGAGGACTTCCACATCTCACTCTAAGCAACATATAGATCATCCAGACAGAAAACAGTAAGGACCCAGCAAATTTAAACAACACTATAGACCAAATGAACATAACAGATATATACATAACATTTCAATTAACTGCAGCAGAATATTCTTTTCAAATGGACATAGAATATTTCCCAGGATAGATCCTATGTTAGACTACAAAACAAGTCTTAATATGATTTAAATCTTCTTAAATTTGTTAAATATCTTTTCCACTCACAATGTTATTAAACTAGAAATCAATAACAGAAGGAAAATTAGAAATTCACTAATATGTAGAAATTAAACAACACATTCCTGAATACTAAGTCAGAGAAGGAATCAAAAGAGAAATAAAAAAGTATCTTGATACAAGTAAAAATGGAAAAATGACATGTCAACACTTATAGGATGATGTAAAAGCAGTTTTAAAAGGGAAGTTTATAGTGACAAGTGCCTATATTAAAAAAAAAAGAAATATTTCAAATGAACAATTTAATGTTACACCTCAAATAACTAGAAAAGAGCAACTAAATACAAAGTCAGCAGAAGTAAGGAAATAATAAAGACTGGACCAGAAATAAATGAAATAGAGCCTAAAATGACAATGGAAAGATCAACAAAACTAATATTTGATTTTGGAAAGATACCATTGACAAATCTTCAATTACACAATAGAAAAACGAGTGATGACTCTCAGATAAGTAAAATTATAAAGTTAAGAGGAGACATCATAACTGGTAACAAAGAAATACAAAAGATCATAAGTGACTACTATGAACAATTATACAAAGTGGATAACCTAAAAGAAATGGATACATTCCCAGAAACACATCCTACAAGACTGAATCATGAAAAAATTAGAACTATGAAGAAACCAATAAAGAGTAAGGAGATTAAATCAGTAGTCAAAACCTCCTAACAAAGAAAAGGTCCAGGACCTGATGGATATGCTGGCAAACTCTAACAAACATTTATAATAGAATGAATGTCAATCTTTCTCAAAGGCTTCCAAAAAAAATTGAATAGGGAACATTTCCAAACTCATTTTATAAGGCCAGCATAACCCTGATGCCAAAGGCAGAGAAGGACACTACAAGTAAAGAAAATTACAGGCCAACATCCCTGGTAAACAAAGATGCAAAAATACTCATCAAAATACTAGCAAACCTAATTCAACAGCGTATTAAAAGAATGACATACAATAATCAAGTGGGATTTGTCCCTGAGGTACAAAGATGGTTCAATATGTACAATTTGATACATCGAATTAACAGAATGTAGGACAAAAATCATATGATTATCTTAATAGTACAGAAAAAGCATTCCATGTAATTCAACATCTATTTATGGTTTTTGAAAATCTCTCTACAAATTAAACACAGAAGGAATGTATCTCAACACAACAAAGGCCATATATGATAAGCTTATAGACTAACATACTCAATGCTAAGAAGTTGAAAGCTTTTCCTCAAAGATCAGGAACAAAACAAGGAAGCCTACTCTTGCCAGATCTACTCAGTATTATACCAGAAATCTTAGCCAGATTAAGTAGGCCATAAAAAGAAATATGAGGCATCCAAATTAGGAATGAAAAAGTAAAATTATCCATTTGCAGATTACATACTCATATATAGAAAACCCTAAGGACTCCATCAAAAACTACTATAACTAATAAACAAATTCAGTAAAGTTACAACATATAAAAATCAGTTGTGTTTCTATATACACAATGAACTACCCAAAAAGGAAATTAAGAAAACAACCCCATTTACAATTGTATCAAAGCATAAAATACTTAGGAACAAATTTAACCAAGAAGGTAAAACTTATGCATGTTGAAATCTATAAAACATTGATGAAAAAAACTCGTCACCAATTAATGAGAAAATATTCTGTGTTCATGGATTCAAAGAACTAATGTTGTTAAAATGTCCACACTACCCAAAACAATCTACAGATTCAACATTCTAATCCCTATCGAAATTCCAAATGTCATTTTTCACAGAAATAGAAAAAACAATTTAAAAATTCATACACAACCACTAAAGACCATGAATAACCAAAGCAATCTTTTTTTATTGCATTTTAGGTTTTGGGATACATGTGAAGAACATGCAAGATTGTTGCATAGGTACACACATGGCAGTGTGATTTGCTGCCTTCCTCCCCTTCACCTATATCTGGCATTTCTCCCCATGCTATCTCTCCCCAACTCCCCACCCCCTGCTGTCCCTCCACTATTTCCCCCCAACAGACCCCAGTGTGTGATGCTCCCCTCCCTGTGTCCATGTGTTCTCGTCATTCAACACCCACCTACGAGTGAGAACATGCAGTGTTTGATTTTCTGTTCTTGTGTCAGTTTGCTGAGAATGATGGTTTACCAAAGCAATCTTGAGCATAAAAAGTAAACCTAGATATATCATACTATCTAATCTCACAACATGCTACAGATATCATACTATCTAATTTCACAACATGCTACAAAGCTATAGTAACTAAAATAGCATGATACTGGTGTAAAAACAGACACACAAATCATCAGAATAAGAGATCCCAGAAATAAATCCATGCATTTTTGGCAACTGATCTGTGACAAAGGTGCCAAGAATATATGATGGGTAAATAATCATGTCTTCAATAAACAGTGTTGGGAAAACTCAATATACATAGGCAGAAGAATGAAATTGGACATTTATCTTACCACATATATATGTGTGTGTGTGTGTGTGTGTGTGTGTGTGTGTGTGTCTTTGTATGTGTACATATCAGCTTAAAATGGAATAAAGACTTAAATATAAGACCTGATACTGTAAAACAGTCTGAACAATGATTTTTTATTATGATACCAAAAGCACAGGCAACAAAACAAAAATAAATATGTGGGATTATGTCAAACTAAATAGCTTATGCTCAAGACAGGAAACAACAGTGATACAACAACCTACAAAATGGTAGAGAATATTTACAAACCATGCATCTGATAAGGGGATCATATTCACAATACATGAGAAACTCAACCTCAATAGAAAGAAAACAAATAAGTCAATTAAATATAGGCAAAGAAATTCAATAGACATTTCTCAAAAGAAGAAATACAAATGACCAACAGGTATATGAAAAAAATGTTCATTATTAATCAAAGAAATGCAAATCAAACAACAACGAGATATCACCTCACACCTGTCAGAATGCTTATTATCAAAATGGCAAAAGATAAGCATTGGCAAGGATATGGAGAAAAGGGAACCCTTGTGGCCTGTTGCTGGGAACATAAATTGACACAGCCATTATGGAAAACAGGATGGAGATTCCTTTAAAAAATAAAAATAGAACTACCATATGATTCAGCAATCCCACTTTTCGGTATATATCCAAAAGATATGCAATGAGTATCTCAAAGTGATGTTTATGCTCCCATGTTCATTGAAGCATCATTCACAATAGCCAAGATAGGTTATCAACTTAAGTGTCCATCAGTGGATGAATGAATAATGAAAATGTGGTATATGTAGATCAATGGAGTATTATTCAGCCTAAAAAAGGAAATCTTCTCATTTGTGACAATATGGATGAATCTAGAGGACATTATGCTAAGTAAAATAAGCCAGGCACAGAAAAACAAATATTGCATTATCTCACTTAGATGTGGAATCTCAGAAACTTGAACTCATAGAAGCAGAGAGCAGAATGGTGGTTACCAGAGATTGAAGGTTGGAGGGAATGTTGGGCAAAAAATATTCAGTTATGCAGAGGAATACATTTCAGTTATGCAGGATGAATAAGTTCTGGTAATCTAATGTACAGTACTGTGATTATAGTTAACAATACTGTATTATATGCTTGAGATTTGCAAAAAGAGTAAATCTTAAATATTCTCACCACAAAAAAAATGGTAACTATGTGAGACAAAAGATATGTTAATTAGCCTGATTGTTGTAATCATTTGACTATGTATATGTATATCAAAACATCACATTGTATACCATAAATACATATGATTTTTATTTCTCAATTATACACAAACAAAGATGACTGGGGGGAGGAGAAAATTCATGGCCCACAAAGCTGGAAATACTTATTGTGTGATCATTTATAGAAAAATTTTGCTTGCTCTTCGTAGTCCAGAATCTCAGCATACTTGCTAAAATCCTAACTCTGCAGAGCTATAGTAAAGATACATCTTTGGCTGGGCGTGGTGGCTCACGCCTGTAATCCCAGCTCTTTGGGAGGTCGAGTTGGGTGGATCACGAGGTCAGGAGATCAAGAACATCCTGGCCAAAATGGTGGAATCCTATCTCTACTAAAATACAAAACATTAGCCAGGTGTGGTGGTGTGTGCCTGTAATTCCAGCTATTCAGGAGACTGAGGCAGGAGAATCACTTGAACCTGGGAGGCAGAGGTTGCAGT
>NW_016108061.1:88159-102871 GCF_001604975.1 Cebus imitator | reverse complement strand
TAATATTTCTGACCTTAAAGGGAAAGGAAAAGAAAGCCTCCACAGAAACGCAGTCATTTTTAAAACAGAATACTCAGCAGAAATCTTACAAGCTAGCATTCTTTGGGGTCCTGTCTTTAGGTTCCTTAAACAGGACAACTGTCAGCAAAGAATTTTGTATCCAACAAAACTAAGTTTCATAAATAAAGGAGAAATAAAGTCTTTTTCAGACAAACAAATGCTGAGGGAATTTGCCACTAGCAAACCAGGACTGCAAGGAATGCTAAGAGGAGTTCTAAATCTTTAAACACAAGCTTGATATACACCAAAATAGAACATCCTGAAAGCATAAAACTCACAAAGCCTGTAAAACAACAACAACAACAACACACACACAAAGTAGGTAACAACTAACATGGTGAACAGGACAGTATCTCACATCTGAATATTAATGTTGAACATACATGGCCTAAATGCTCCACTTGAAAGATACAGACTGGCAGAATGGATTTAAAAAATAAATCAATTATCTTCTTGCTTCAACAGACTCACCTAACACATAAGGATTTAAATAAACTCAAGATAAAAAAGCACAAGATGTCCCATGCAAATGTGAACCAAAAGCAAGCAGAAATAACTATTCTTATATCAGACAACAAAACACACTTTAAGGCAACAACAGTCTAAAAAGAAAAAGAAGGTCATTATATCCTAATTTAAAAAAATCAATCCAACAAGAAGATATTACAAACCTGAATTTACATGCAACACTGGAGCTTACAGATTTATGAAATACTTACTACTGGACCTAAGAAATGAGATAGACAACAAAACAGTAATAGTGGGGTACTTCAGTACTCCACTGACAAAACTAGAAAGATCCATGAAACGGTAAGTCAGAAAAGAAAACATGAACTTCAATTATACTCTAAAACCAATGGACTTAATAGATATTTGCAGAATACTCTTCCCAAGAACTGTGGAATATATTCATCTCATCAGCACATGGAAAATTCTCCAAAATTGATCAAATGATAGGCCACAAAACAAGTCTCAATAAATTTAAGAAAATTGAGATCCTATCAAGTATACCATAGTGGAATAAAACTAGAAATCAACTCCAAAAGGAACCCTCAAAACTATACAAATACATGGAAATTCAATAATTTGTTCTTGAATGATTTGGGGGTTAACAAGGAAATAAAGATGGAAATTTAAAAATTCTTTGAAATGAATAGTGACCCAAGTTATCAAAACCTCTGGGATACAGCAAAAGCAGCACTAAGAAGAAAGTTCATGCCTACATCAAAAAGTCTAAAAGAACACACATTGACAACCTAATATCACACCTCAAGGAACCAGAGAAACTAGAAAAAATTCATCCCAAACCCAGAAGAAGAAATAACAAAGATCAAAGCAGAACTAAATGAAATTGAAACCAAAAAGTACATAAAAGATAAGTGAAGAAAGAAGCTGGTTCTTGAAAAAGATGAACAAAATTGATATGCCATTATCAAGATTAACCAAGAAAAGAGAAGATCCAAATAAGCTCAATTAGAAAGGAAACTGGAGACATTACAACCAATACCACAGAAATACAGAAGATCATTCAAGACCACTATAAACACCTTTATACACACAAACTAGAAAATCTAGAGAAAATGAATAAATTCCTGAAAACATACAACCCTCCTAGATTAAATCAGAAAGAAATAGAAGCCCTGAACAGACCAATAACAAGCAGAAAGACTGAATCAGTAATTTTTTTTTATTGTACTTTGGGCTCTGGTGTACATGTGCACATCCTGCATCCTGTAGGATTGTTGCATACGTATATACATGCCATGGTGGTTTGCCATCTCCATCCCCCACCCCGTCACCTATATCAGGCATTTCTCCCAGTGTTATCCCTATACATCCTCCCCCACCCCGTCCCTCCCCTCCCCTCCAGCCCCTGACCTAGCCCAATGAGTGTTGCTCTCTTCTCTGTGCCCAAGTGTTCTCATTTTTCATCACCTGCCTATGAGTGAGAACATGTGGTGTTTGATTTTCTGTTCTTGTGTCAGTTTGCTGAAAATGATGGTTTCTAGATTCATCCATGTCTCTACAAAGGACATGAACTTATCGTTTTTTTGGCTGCATAGTATTCCATGTGTATATGTGCCACATTTTCTTTGTCCAGTCTAACATTGATGGGCATTTGGGTTGGTTCCAGGTCTTTGCAATGGTAAACAGCGCCACAATGAACATACGTGTGCATGTGTCTTTATAATAGAATGATTTATAATTCTTTGGGTATATATCCAGTAATAGGATTGCTGGGTCAAATGGAATTTCTATTTCTAGATCCTTGAGGAATCGCCACACTGTCTTCCACAATGGTTGAACTAATTTGCATTCCCACCAACAGTGTAAAAGTGTTCCTATATCTCCACATCCTCTCCAGCATCTGTTGTCTCCAGGTTTTTTAATGATTGCCATTCTAACTGGCATGAGATGGTGTCTCAATGTGGTTTTGATTTGCATTTCTCTAATGACCAATGATGATAAGCATTTTTTCATGTTTCTTGACCACATATATGTCTTCTTTTGAAAAGTGTTTAATTCTTTAAAAGTTGCCAATAAAAAAAGTTCAGGATCAGATGGATTCATAGCTGAATTCTACCAAACATTCAAGGAGGAATAGGTACCTACCTTACTGAGGCTATTCCAAAAGATAAAGAAAGAGGGCATTCTCCCTAAATCATTCTATGAAGCAGTATTACCCTAATAGCAAAACGAGGAAAGGACACAACAAAAAAAGAAAACTACAGACCAATATCCTCGGTAAACATGGATGCAAAAATCCTCAACAAAACACTAGCTAACCAAATCCAACAGCACATGAGAAAGATAATATATCATGACCAACTGGGTTTCATCCCAACGATGCAGGGATGGTTTAACATACACAAGTCAATAAATGTGATAGATCACATAAACAGAATTACAAAAACCATATTATCATCTCAATAGATGCAGAACAGGCTTTCATTAAAATCCAACATTCCTTTATGATAAAAATGCCAGCAAACTAGGCATAGAAGGGACTTACCTCAAGATAATAAAAGCCATATACAACAAACCCACAGCCAACATCATAGTGAAGGGAGAAAAGATTGAAAGTATTCCCCTGAGAACTGGAGTTAGACAGGGATCTCTACTTTTACCACTCTTAGCCAGATCAATCAGGCAAGAGAAAGAAATAAGGGCATCCAAATGGGAAAAGAGGAAGTCTAATTATTGCTGTTTGCTGATGATATGAACATATACTTAAAGAATTCTAAAGACTCATCCAAAAGATTCCTAGATCTGATAAAGAAATTCAGTAAATTCTCAGGTTACAAAATCAATGTACACAAATCAGTAGAACTGCTATACATCAACAACCACCAAGCTGAGAATCAAATCAAGAACTCAACGCCTTTACAACAGCTGCAATAAAGTAAAATAGGGATATACTTAACCAAGGAGGTGAGACATCTTTACAAAGAAAACTAAAAAACACTACTGAAAGAAATCATAGATGACACAAACAAATGGAAACATATTCATGCTCATGGATAGGAAGAAACAATATTGTGAAAATGACCATACTTCTCAAAACAATCTACAGATTCAATACAATTCCCATCAAATTGCCATCATCATTTTTCAAACAACTAGAAAAAATAATCCTATAACTCATATGGAACCAAAAAAAGAGTGAATAGCCAAAGCAATACTAAGCAAAAAGAACAAATCTGGAGATATTACAAGACTTCAGATTATACTATTATACAAGGCTATAGTAACCAAAACAGCATGGTACTGGTATAAAAATAGACACTTGGACCGATGGAAGAGAATAGAAAACGCAAAAATAAAGCCAAATACTTATAGCCAACTGATCTTTGACAAAGCACACAAAAACATAAATTGGTAAAAGACCTTATACAATAAATGGTACTGGGAAAATTGGCAAGCCACATGTAGAAGAATGAAACTGTATCCCCATCTTTCACCTTATGCAATAATCAACTCAAGATGGATCAAAGACTTAAATCTAAGACCTGAAATTATAAAAATTCTAGAAGATAACATTGGAAAAACTCCCGGACATTTGTCTATGTAAAGAATTCATGAACCCCAAAGCAAATACAACAAAAACAAAAATAAATGGTGCCTAATTAAACTAGAAGGCTTCCACAGAGAAAAAAAAAAAAAAGTCATTAGAGTAAACAGACAACCCACAGAATGGGAAAAAATATTTGCAAACTATGCATCTGACAAAGGACTAGTATCCAGAATCCACAAGGAACTCAAATCAGGAGGAACAAAACAAATAATTGCATCAAAAAGTGGGCAAAGGACATGAATAGACATTTATCAAAGAAGATCAAAAAGATATTTCCCAAGAGAACATATACAATCAACCAACAAACAGGAAAAATACTCAACATCACTAATCATCAGAGAAATGCAAATTAAAACCACAGTAGGATATCACCTTAATCCTGCAAGAATGGCCATAATTAAAAAGTCAAAAACAATTGATGATGGCATAGATGTGGTGAAAAGGGAACATTTTTACGCTGCTGGTGAGATGTAAATTAGTACAATACCTATGGAAGACAGTATGGAGATTACTTAAAGAACTAAGTAGATCTACCGTTCAATCAAGCAATCCCAGTCTACTGAGTATCCACCCAAAGGAAAAGAAGTCATTATATTAAAAAGACACATGCACACACGTGTCTATAGCAGCACAATTCAAAATTGCAAAGATATAGAACCAATCTAAGTGCCCATCAATGAGTGAGTGAAGAAAATGTGAGGTGTGTGTGTATACATATATGTGTATACATATACATATATGTATATGCAAACATATGATGGAATATCACTCAGCCATAAAAAGGAACTAAATAATGTGTTTTATAATAACTTGGATGGAGCTGGAGTCCATTATCCTAAGCGAAGTAATTCAGGAATGCCAAATGAAATACCATATATTCTCACGAGTGGGAGCTAAGCTATAAGGATGCAAAGACATACAGAGTAATATAATGGACTTTGGAGACTCAGATAGGGGGTTGTGAGGAATAAAAGACCACATATTGCATAGAGTGTACACTGCTTGAGGGATGGGTGCACTAAAATTTTAGAATTCACCGCTACAGAAATCATCCATGTAACTAAAAACCACTTGTACCCTGAAAGCTATCAAAATACAAATAAATAGAACAGAATAGATATCTCTTAAACACAGAGATCAGCTTTTTGTAGGCTGATTCTCGTGTCGCTAACAAGAGAATGAGGTTTAGTAGTTTTTAATCTAAGCATATAAATAATACATCTGAGATTTATGGAGCTATACATATTACATGCAAACATGTGGCAAATACTTTCTTCACAACAGAAAGGAAAAGTTTAGTAACTAATTTATAGCTACTGGAGAATTACCATGAGGTCTACAATTTCTCATTACCAGCTTATACATCTTTACTCTTATATGTACTGATCTTCTATTATTATATAACAAATTACCCTGAAATTTTGCCATTGAGAACAGCAACAAATATGCACACAGTTCCTGTGGGTGAGGAATTCAGGAATCTCTTAGCTGAGTAGTTCTGACTCAAAGTCTTTCAAAAAGTTTCAGCCAGGATGTCAGCTGGTGCTGCAGTCATCTTAAGACTTGAGGAGAGTTAGAGGATCTACTTCTAAAGTAGCCTATGCCCATGCCTGGTTTTCACTAACACTCTCCTCCATGTCCTAACCAGCTTCCACCTATTTATAGCCTAGTTCCAAAGCCACTCCCATATTTTAGGTTTTTGTTATGGCAGCACTCCACTTCTAGGTACCCAAATCTGTATTAGTTATCTATTGCTGTAAGAAAAACTTAATTCAAAGTTTAGGAGTTTAAAACAGTAAGTTTTATTAGCTTACATAGTTTCTTTGGGTAGAGAATCTGGGTACAGCTCAGCGAGGTGGTTCTGGTTCAATGTCTTATTAAGATGTTGGCTAGGGCTGAGGTCATTAGAAGGCTTGACAAGAGCTGGAAGATTGGATTACAAAGTTACTCATTTGCATGACTGACTGAGTATCCTCAAGTTTTGCTGGCTGGCTTCCCCCAGAGCTAGTGAGCGAGGAGAAAAGGCCAGACAGAAGTCACATGTCTTTTATGACCTACCCTCAAAATTCATACTTGGTCATTTCTGCAATACTCACTCAGGTACACAGGTCAACCTTATTTAGATTGGAAGTGAGAATCATTGAGGGCCATCTTAGAGGCTGGCTGCCATACTAAAGTTCTTAGTTCATTTATTCCTTTGGCGATATATATATATATTTTTTTAAGGTGTAGTTTTGCTCTTGTTGCCCAGGCTGGAGTGCAGTGGTGTGATCTTGGCTCACTGCAACCTCCACCCTCCTGGAATCAAGCGATTCTCCTGCCTCGGCCTCCTGAGTAGTTGAGATTACAGGCACCCACCATCATGCCTGGCTAATTTTTTTATTTTTAGTAGAGACGGGGTTTCACCATGTTGACCAGGCTGGTCTCAAACTCCCGACCTTAGGTGATCCACCCACCTTGGCCTCCCAAAGTGCTGGGATCACAGGCATGAGCCACCACACACAGTCTCTTTAGTGATTTTTAAAAGTAGATTAGTATGTCTACATTTTACTATACACTATTGCATAATTCATAAGGCCCTAAAAACAAATATTTTTCTTAACTCTATTGTCAGCCAAACTTTATCCAACTTGAACTCATCTGTCAGCAAAACCTGGTTTAAACTGATAAGAGACTAATTAGAGTCTCTTTCCCACTTTGTTTAACACTTCTACGTTTTAATGCATAAATGTATTTGATGAGGTGGTGAGATTCCAGATCCTCCTGGGGTATTATAAGTAATATAAAATATATAAACCATATTACTTTTCTAAAATCTGAAAAATTTACAAGTCTAAAAGATATTCACCTCCAATAGTTTAAGATCAAGTTTAACTTAACAGAAATGAATACTGATTTATTTTGCTTTATAATTGAGTTTGTGCAAACTTTTTTGAGCTAGAGGCCATATGTAACTTGTTATAATTCTCCTAGCAACAACAACACACAAATATAGGGCAAATGCCCAAGGAAAAACAACTCATCTCTTAATTGGTAACTGAAAAAATTATACCTAGGAAATAAGAACGGACATCTTTGCACATCCCCCTCGCTCCTCCCATCACCACTGTCTATAGTCCTCACTTTCTTCTATTTTTTCTCTCTTTCACCTATACAATTTTGTTCCACCATATCCTCTTGCCATTCCCTCAACATTTCCAAAATACAATAATTGACTCCCACCCAAAAAACTGTTAACAAAACAGAAACAATGTAAATACTTGACAATAAGTAGCATATGTGCATATTTGACTGTATGATCCCATAGCAGATGCACTGTCTCTTATTCCTTTGGTCTACCTCTGACCTTACCCAGAGCTTCAATAGACAATTCATGTGCACACTGACAGCTTCTCACTAAAACCACCCAAGTTCCTCTGTTTCCATGTGCCAGGGCTTTTTCAGTGATGGAGCTTGGGCAGCCTAAAAGTGCCACAGATTAAACACTCACAACTAATGAGAAATAGAAGTTGGTGGGTAAACACTCCAGCTTCCCCCACACTCAGCAGAACCATCTCAATGGCTTAAAACGATGACGGTCTACTTTTTACTTGAAGTCTGATATGGGTCCAGGCAACTCCCTTCGGTAGCTTCCCCCATATGGTGACTCAGCATTATGCCTCCACATAATACATGCTTTGATGTATTTCCACAATCATCAACAGAGGGAGAGAAAAAGAGGCCTGCACCAAAAAGAAGCACTTAAATGCTTCCACGAAGTGACGGACATCACTGCTGCTCACATTTGACCAGTAGAAGCATGTAATGGGGCCATATCTAACTTCAAGAGAACATAGATGTAAAATCCTCCCATGCTCCCCATAGGAGAGAAGAACTAGATGTCAGAGAAAAGAAGCAATGTCAGCCACATGAACTGTGCACCTTCCTTTGCAACATTTTTCTTCTCAACATGCTCTTGAGATTTATCCATGCTACTAATACATGTAGGTTTAGTCGGTTCATCCTCATTTTTGTCTAGTGTTGGGGGAAGCAGCAAAGGAGAAAAAACTTACAGAGTGCCTACATAAATTGGTTTTCAGTAACATATAAACTGAGAACAACAAACCACAGCAAACTGCTGGAGGCCTCTGGGGAGGCAAGCTTCTCCATGTGTCATGTTCCGGTGCAGGGTGACCTAGGCTCTGTTACCATAAACATTGTGCTCAAGGATGTGAAACCCCTTCGTAGCACTAAGACGTAACCAGACTTGTAGGCTCCTTGTAAGGCCCGTGTTCCACCAGCTGCACATAGATAATAGGATAAAGATAACCACATGTTCTTGTTTTGTGAAACTCCCAAACTGCCACTATCAGTCTTTAGAATGACACACCAGTTCTGGCTCACTGATTCACCCCACCACCACGTCACCCTCTCTCCACCATCACTCCACCCCTACCCTATAGATCAAAGTGATTGTAAACAATAAATACAGTGGAAACCAGAGCTCAGGGCCTTCACTGCCTCCACTGCAAGTAAGGGCCCCCTGGTCCCACTATATGTGTTCTTAATCTGTCTTTTTCTCATTCCTTTGTCACCACCGAACTCGGGGTACCCACAGGTGATGTGGGGGCTGGTTCCCTACAGTCCACTGTTTCATTGTGTGACTATATATTTATTTTCCTACTGATTTTTAGGCTATTTCCAATTTTTTTGTTATAACTAACAAGATTGTCGTGAGTATTTTATATTCATCATAAGAATTTCTCTAGGCTACTGTTCTCATTTAAATACTTTTTTATAAAGAGTTACACCCTGAGGTATAGGGAGGGGTCAAGAAAGTGTCTGAACTACTTGGTGTAAAGACTATGATATAAAGCCTGGAAATGTATGGAAATCAAAGCCAACACTACAAACACTGTCTATTCATATTTGTTCTAAGTGAATAAAGTGATATTATTTTCAGAGTGATTTTCTTTCTCCATCAACCATAACAGAACAGAAAGCCAAGGCTGTTGACAATGCATCATTCAGTTAACAAATGCCAAAGTCAGATTTTTTGCATCCTATTCAAACTTTGTTGCAAATTATAAGCACAACTGCAATTTAATATTACTAATAGAAGACACACCTTTGAAGCCTTCTGCAAATGTCAAGAGGAGTGAAGTGTTTGACAAGACAAAGAAGATGAATCAACTATGACGCTTTCCACTTTGGAGTCAAAAAAAAAAAACCCGTAATAATGCCATAAAACATTTCCGCAGAACAAAATGTGTCAGAGAAAAAACTGATGCGTTGAAAAGAGAGTAAAAAATTCCTCTCTCTAAAAGTCGAGGACAGGGACAAAATAATAATGAAAATTCAATTGAGTGAGACTAACTTTGTAACAACTACTGAACAGGAAGGTCAGCAACGTAATTTCTTATGTATAGCCAGGCCTAATGTTAGAACTGTGATCTGTTTCACAGAGCTTTCCATTCAAGGTGAGGAAATAGCTTTGTCTTGAAGTCATTTTTACTAAATGCCACCTCCTGCTTTGTCTTTTACTTTCTCCTTATGTTTGTCTGAGCTACTGTTTCTTACAACTTTTAAATTATCTTGGCTAAGGTCCCTTTTACACATAGCTGAAAATACACTCTTCATCTGCTATGTACTAAATGTTTGTGTGCCCCCCATAACTCATATGTTGAAGCCCTAATCTCCAATGTGATGATATCTGAAGGTGGGGCCTTTGAGAGATAATTGGAGTGAAGTTAGGTCATGAAGGTGAGGCCCTCGTGATAGAATTAATGTCCTTACAGAAAGTGGAAGAAACAGAACTCTCTTTCTGTGATGCGAGGATAGAAAGAAGGTTGCTGCCTGCAAACCAGGAAGTGGGCCCTCACCACACACCAAATCTGTGGGCATCTTGATCTCAGACTTCCGTCTCCAACTATGAGAAATAAATGTTTGTTGTTTAAGCCATCCAGTCCACTGTACTTTGTTGGAAGAGTTCACACTAACTAAGATACCATCGAAAATTCTTAAATAGTTTAACCGTTTGTTTTTCTCAATCACTGTCCATAAATGAACAGGTTGCCACTGAAAGACATGCAAGTTCGTTATTTTCATAAGCTATACTGGAGTGAAATACAAGATTTGCGTAAACACAGACTTTGCCGACATTTGGGGCACCTACACTTTTCATTAAAGAAAAGTCTGGCAGACAATGTAATCTCATTACTTTCAAAAAGCACTGTGTTGGTGACCTTTGTTTAACAAGAATAAAAACATAGGCAAATAAAAGGGGTGGGGGAAGCACAGAATTTTTGGATGATTTCAGGTAGATCCTTCCCTAACATTTGCAGGATTGGGGTAGAATACACATGGAGGCCCACATATTATATGTCTTTGTAACAAACTGGAAGACAAGATTTTAATTTGTAATCCTGGGAGTCCTTGATTTTCTCAGTGAGAACATGACCATGTAGGGAATCCCTGTGGCCTGCTACACTCTCTTCTTTCCCCTGATGTCTCTGCATTCCATGTTGCAAATTTTCACATACATGTGAAGACACCTTTGCCTGAACACCTCAAGTCTGCCCCAAGCCCCCACCATATAGTAGAGCCCTCTGAATATTGGGGCTCGTGCAGTATCCCCTCTCAGCAGGCCTAAAGTCAGTACTGATTAATGACACTTCTAATTTCTTTTAAGGAAATTGTCTTTTAAGAAAGGAACACAGAGAGCTTCACCCTGGATGATAGTACGAGCTTGCTTGAAAAGTCTGAGCAGGTGACAAACAATTTGTGAGAGGGGTGCCTGAAAAGACAAAGATGGATTTTATGAAATTCCCAAGAGGATGATCTAAGAAAAGGATACTCTCCTAGCTAAAGAAAAAAACGAAGTGAAGATGGGAGCATACCTCTTTCATATCATTTGCTGCTTATACTTTGTTTCCCTCTCAGTAATTCCTTTCATTCATAATGAAGGTTTTTTCAAAACAACGTGCTGTGCTGTAGCACTTAGACAATGACAAGAAGGAGACAAAGAAATGTCAATATAAGGGTTTCCATCTTCAATTGTGAAACCTGCTTGGGAAAACAAGACACTTAAATGCAACAGCAATAGAACAGAATGAGGTGGTTTGTGCTCAAGCACTAAAACACAGAGTGCATGATGAGTTCAGCAAAGGTAGATAGATCCAGTGTGAAGTGGCCAAGAAAATTCTCTTCGATTCCAGCATAGTCTTGTCAGAATTAATAAGATTTTAGTGTGTCTGGAGAAAATATCTTTTCCCAGATAGAAGAGCAATACCTCAATGTTCACCTCCTAGTTCCATTCCAACTCATTTCTATTAAAAAAAATAGACAAACTAGCCAGGCAAAGAAAACACTGAGTATAAGAAACTCAATGTCTATTTTAACTGTGCTCAACTTCCTCCTAAGATAATTCATAGACATATATAAAGTAATATTATAGCTACACACAGTCCATCTTCTCTAGAGGTTTATATTTTTGAATGAGGAATATTAATATTGACAGGTACTTGACAAGATGTCCTTGAATATTTAACAACCACAATGGAGGAGATACAAGGTAAGAACTATTCACATTAGATAGAGGTTAAGTGTTCTTACTGCAGAACACAAAAGGTCATTTTTTGGTTGTGTGACTCACCTAGAAACTCTCTAATACAAGGCTCTGTATTAAACTTGAAATTCCAAGATGTCTTTGAGAATTACAGGAGCTAGAAAGCGTACTGAGGAAAGTGACTCCAGACTCCAAGTATCATGGAAGAAAGATGACACTTTAGGTGGTAAAATGGAAAACTTTAGAGTTCAGATTAGAAATTAACGGATTCATCAAGAATAGGGTCCACAGAGAAAATGACCTAAGTTTTGTCTTAACATAGAATAAAATGGAGACTAAGAATAATATAAAAACAAGAGCAAATGGTCAAGCAGTTCCTACACCATATATTGGAACGGTGTTCTTTGGGAACAACTCAGAGAAAGGATTAGTAACAGATATGTAGGTTCCCCATTACTCATTCATCCTAGGGCAGCCTGTACAGATGTAACAGGGCTGGATGTCAGACTCTGAGCCTGCATTAAGATTAAGGCAGCATTAATCTCTGCCTCAGTGTAATTAGAGACCAGAGTGTAACAGTAATATGACTTGCCAAAACTTTGGCTCCACTTCTATCCTGTCAACTCAGCATTAATAAATGAAAGAAGCAGCAAGATCTTCACTGGTTCAATCAGTGAGTTGGGATCTAAACCTTGTGGTTACAGCCAAATGAGATAGTTAACTAGCAGTAGGATTCACTACATCAACCATCATGTTTGTGGAAGTGACTATCACTGTCTTTATATGGGTAGGGGGTGGAGTGGCAGACAGCTAAGCCACCCTTGTAGTTGACCCGGATGGACTGTCATATGCACTGCACCATAACCGATTTCCATACAGCTTTGCAGACCATCTCATTTCCAGGAAGGCCAGCTTTCCGGGCTTACGTCTTAAATAAATTAACCCTTACCTTAAGGAAGGTTATTTGGGTAAAAACGGTGCTGGGAACAAGATTTAGATTTTAAGAAAAAAAAAAGCACATCTATATACACCTCTTAATTTGATTCTATGTATATACATATACGTATATACATACATACATATATATCTTAGAAGCCCAAGGACTTCTTTATATTATGAAATACTATCCCCACAAAAGCAGAGATGAGAATTAAAAATATCTTGAGGAAGATAGGTTGGTAACAAATCAAAAGATACATGACTTTCTCAAAGTCTCCTAACTTCAATCTTCCCTTTTCCCTTTCTCCTAACATCCTCCGTCACACCTTTGAGTCTAAAAAAGCAAGACTGTGTATATTTCATATCTTTAAGTAGTTGAATCACAAAAATCAACAGAATATACCAACTAGTAAGAACCGTGAATAAAATTTGCAATAAAATTGTCCTTCATTCCAATATTGGACTTAATTAGGTACCAAATAACCTGATAATCCCTTTCCATGTTTGAAAAACATAATAAAGCAAAATCTACAATTCTGTTTTAAAAGGTAGCTTTAAGCCAGTGGCTGTTCCTTTCTCACTTTTTTATCATGTACAAAATATCTAAATTGTCAATATTTAGACTCCCGAACATTTTGCTTTCTGAGAGTATTAGAATTCACAAAAAGGCTATGGCCATAATATAAATAGGCAGTCAGTCGTAAAGCAAGTTTCCAAATCTCTTCTTACAGCTGTGGGAGCAGGGAGAGGCAGGCAGTGTGGGAACTGGGGCATGAGGCAACAGGAGTACAGAAGGAAATCTTGGATCTTATTAATGAAAACATTCTCCCCCTGGGTGAAAATCCCACCCCTGACAGAAGACAGAGCTCCACTTCACAAACTTGTGAAAACTAAACTTTCAAGCTAATGTTGCATCAAGGTCCATCATTCTGCCAGACGTGGCAGTACCTTAATTTGTCACTGTGAAGCAGGCAAATTTATTTAAGGTCTGATTATTTTTTTCTATTCTGCTTTCTCTGGACACATCAGCTTGCTAATACAACAAGCATGCTGGAGATCAACTTCAGGGACATCAAATAGAGCTCATTACTCTGAACTGCCTGCTGCGTTAACTGTCCTGGAAAGAATGATGTGATTCAGGTAAGGGTATTTGATAGGGCACAGACTGTCCAAATGTTTCTGTGGTCTTTGCTATGATGCCTTCAGGAGAGCATGCTGATGAGCACATATCTGTTTCTCTGACACGGAACATTGAATTTGAAACATTAATTCATAACATATGAAATGTTTCATCCTTCTTCCTATTAGAGGACCTAAATCAATCACTCAGTGCACAGAGAGCTGAAATATGAGCACAGACGATTTCTCTCCAGAAGTATCCACAGAGATTTCCTTCACGGTGGGGTCAAAAATACATGTGTAGAAAATCCCACTTGAGGTTTTCAGGGTCCTTCACCTGCATCTAATTTAAGGGACTTTGTATTAGCTAAGAGACAAGTACAGCAAAAAGCATTAGGCTCAAAGCACTCCCAGTCATGCATATTCTTCCTCATTCAATTCTCTAGTTACTGTTTCAGTTTGAGTTTTTCACCAAAGAACAGAACCAGAACAAAATTTCTGTGTGCCTTCCTGAAAGGCTTTGGAGAAAATAATACTTAACTCTGACATATGATGTAGGAGTGTGCAGTTAAAGGTTGACAGAAGCCAATATTTACAATGCTATTTAGAAATGATAGGACAGTTAGTTATAAAACCTTCCAAACCCTTTACAATAACTCTCTTCCCAGGGCCCTTGCTATGAGCTCAGCTTACAGTTGGAAACTGCTTTACAATAAAGACATTTAGTGCTTGCATAATGGCAGCAAAACAAGATAAACATGTAGAACTTCCCTTGCAACCACCCAAAGAGGGAGGCTCGGGAATCTGTCCCTCAAGAATAATGACGTGACAACTAAACATTTTCAGGATATTTGAATTCCATAGGAATGTTTCATTACTCATATGAGGATAAAAGCAAGTCATATTTGGTTTTTACAGGCACATACTGTTTAAAATCACTCCAGTTTGTATTGTGCTTGCTTTTTTGGGGGGG
>NW_016108061.1:18852-88128 GCF_001604975.1 Cebus imitator | reverse complement strand
CTGGAGTGCAGTGGTGCGATCTCGGCTCACTGCAACCTACACCTTCCTGGTTCAAGCAATTCTCCTGCCTCAGCCTCCCGAGTAGCTGGGATTATAGGTGCGCGCTACCACACCTGGCCAATTTTTTTTTGTTTTTTCAGTAGAGATGGGGTTTCACCATGTTGGCCAGGCTGGTCTCAAACTCCTGACGTCAGGCAATCTGCCGACCTTGGCCTCCTAAAGTGCTGGGATTACAGGCGTGAGCCACCGCGTCCAGCCTGTGTTGGCTTTCTTACCACAAATTTCCTCATTTACACTGTAATCTATTGCTTTTCTCATATTTCTATTCAAATCACCTTGTGAGAGTGGACCTATTGCTTCATTTCCATTCTCTAGAGTACAGTCGTGCATCACTTAATGACAGGGATATGTTCTGAGAAATGCATCATTAGGCAATTTCATTGTTGTGTGAACATCCTAGAGCGTACTTACACAAACCTAGATACTGTAGCCTACTAAACACCTAGGCTATATGGTATAGCCTATTGCTCCTAGGCTACACACCTGTACAACTTGTTACTGTACTGAATACTGTAGGCAACTGTAACACAATGATAACTATTTGTATACCTAAACATATCTAAACATGGAAAAATTACAGTAAAAATACCACATTATAATCTTTTAAGACCACTGTTGTATACATGGTCTGTCATTGATGGATACATCATCATGTGGAGCGTGACTGTACTTCTTCCTCTGTTTAGTGTTCTCTTGATGTGGTCCTTTTCTGTGTCTTCTCCTGTTTTCTCAGTCTTCTTTGCCCCCTCTGCTTTCTTCACCCACCCATAGGGTCATGCATTGTCCTTCTCCATATCCAACAGACCAGTGGCTCAAACCTGGCTGTTCAGTAGAATCATCAGGTGAGATTTTAAGATTCTGATGCCTGCGCTACATTCCCAGACCAGTTAAGTCAGAACCTCTGAGGTGTAACTCAAGCACTGAAATTTTCTTTAGGTTGTAATTTACATACCATTAAATGCACAAACCTTTCATATCGTTTGGCAGATGCATACACCTGTGTAACCTATCTTCCCCCATCACAATATGGACCATTTCATTCCAGGAAGTCCCCTTAATCTCCCATTACAATCAATCCTCACCTTGCCGCCTCCCAAAGGTAATCACTGTTCTGATTTTTACCACTATGGATAATTTTTTTACCTATTCTAGAAATTCATATGAATGGAACCTTATAGCACATGCCTTTCATGCTTGGCTTCCCTCACCATAATATTTTTGAAGCCCATCTATGTTATGGCATGTATCAACAATTTGTTCCTCCTTATCACTGAGTGATAATCCCTTGTATGACTATATGTAGATTTTTAAAGTCCATTCTGCTGCTGATGGACCTCTGAATTGCTTCCTATTTGGGGTTATGAATGAGGCTAATATAGACATTGTTGGACAAATATTTTTATAGCTATATACTTTAATTTTCCTTGGATAAATACTGAGGAGTTGAATTGCTGGAACAAATAGTTAAATCTTTTTAATTTTAGCCATTCTAGTGGGTATGTAGTGTAGGCATTCGTTTTTAAAGCTCCCTAGGTGTTTCCAATTTGTAGTCAAGGTTGAGAACGGTTCTTCTACAGAATTGTCCCCAGAGAGCATGTCTAGGTCTAAACTATCACAATTAGAGGTGCCCAAAGAGAATGGGTTACCTTATGAGATAACAAGCCCTCCTTTACTAGAAGTATGAAGCAATTAGTACAAATCAGGAATGGTATTCACGCAATGCTTCTTAATATTTAGTGTCCACACAGATCCTCTGGGGATTTTGTATAAATGCAGGTTCTGATTCAGTGGGTCTGTAGTAGGGCCAAGATTTTTCATTTCCAACAGGCTCCCACATCTTGTCAATGCTGAGGAACTGGAAATCACACTTGGAGTAACAAGGTTATAGAGTCAGATCCTGTATTAGGTAAGGGATTGGAGTAAAATTCAGATTCCTTCCTCAACTATAATTCTGTAGTCCAGTGACATTCACATCCTCCATCCTGATCACTTGCATGGGTTGCAGTCTGAAAATTTCCGCTTGGATGCCTGGACATTATAGCAATGCCAGACCCATAGTAAAATCATCATAACCCCAATTGGCTGCCTGTCCAAACCTTCTTGTTTACTCTTAACTTTAAAACTAACCTCAAAACCCTGCTTATCAGAGCTATCATTCTTGTTACTTTGTCCTTTCTCTTTCATAACCAGTCATCAACAAGACTTTTCAAATCTCCTTTAATTTAATTCAACTCACATTTGCCAGTCACCCACCTGTCTGTGAAAGACACAATAGGAGGTACTGTGAGATTCAAAGGAATAGGCCCCACATTCTAGTGAGGGAGCAGATGCACACAGCTATGCAATAGAAGATGAAGACTGGAAAAGCTCTTCCCATAAGGTTGATCTAGTTTGCACTCCAGCTGCCCCCATTGCAAGATAAGCTGGTGTGTCCACTGCTGTAACAGCCTCTTACTAAGAGGAAATTGTATCACATTTTTCACACCCTAACTTTCTGAACACTCAATTTGGGCTTGTTTTCCTGAAGAAAAACTTTCGTATTATTCCTTTGCTCAAAAGCCCAAAGTATTTTCCCATCCTAGTGCTAACCACTTCCAGTCTAAATCGCTCCACCTGGCTTTTAGGATTCTTTATAATCTGTTACTGACTTGCAGATGATATAGAACTTCTTGCACCAGAACTAATTAAATCTCGCCTATTCAGTGAGGCCTTCCCTGACCAGTAACCAGCCCCAGTGATCTCTCCCTCTTCTCAAATTCTCAAGTTCCAATAAGTCAATGTAAAAAGTAATTTAGCCTTTCATTGTTTAATGACCCATTTTTTAAATTGTCACATACATGGTTTTTTTTTCTTATTCAAATAAAGATCTATGAAGATAGGGTTCTTGCCCTATTCATCTATCATATCCCACAGAGCGCCTTCTTAGTGTTTGTTGGAAGAAGAGATAGTTGAGAAAGGAAATTAACTAAAATTTTCCTATTAGTCATATATCTTGGGATTTGCTTCATTCATAAAGAGTAACTATTGATAACAATCATTCCAGGAGATATTGTTAGCCTCCCTTGAAACTGACTTGGGTAAGAACTCACAAAGAATGGTTCTGGGACCAGCAACATCACCAGGAAACTTATGAGAAATGCATATTTTTTTAAGTCTTCCCACCCCACATCTAGTGAATCAGAAACTGGGAGGGGAACCCAGCAATTTTTGCTTTAAAAAAATGTTCCTGTTGATTCTGATACACACTAAATTTTTATAATCACTAACTTAAAGTTTGAATAAATTAACCAAAGTCAAATAGCCTGTTACAGACCTGTTCAGTCTAAGACCAAAAATCATTCTCCTACTATTACATTATAATGTTTCCTTGACCAACTAATTAATAGGCCCTTCTGGATAACATAGAAAGTTATGAGCCTGAATGGAGTCTATTTGTTTCCCATGTTAAGACTCTAGAGTAAAATTTTCATTAAAAAGGTGATTTAAAAAATAAAATTATGCCCTAAAATGACTGTAGCTATAGGAATTATTATAATACAAGACATTCATATTGCTTCTGTGAACATACACTTAAATTTCCCGGAGGCCAGAAGCACCCAATGGTAAGAAAAATGGAATTTAGCCTCTATCCTAAGCCTTTGTCATCTGACAAGTAGTATATATAACTTAGCATCAAAATAATACAATGCCAGCATTCGAAAATAATAGAATCCTAAAGGAGGACTTTATCTTCATTTTAGTCAAATATTCCACAGAGTAATTGGTAAAGACTGCCTGAGTTTTTAATGGGGACAAGATCTCACTTGCCTTAATTATTAGATGAAGGGGGAAAATATCTGTATCTATTAATCAAGTTTTATTGCTTTGCCATTCTCTTAAATAGAAACGCTGTAGTCCCAAAGGCCCTGAGAAAGCCCACCAGATAAGCCTTACTCACAAGCTAGACTTCATGAATCATATTTCCAACACATGAAAACAGATAAGCGAGGCAGTATCTTAAAATAATCTTTATATTTTAAAAAATCAGTTTATTTTACAGCAATAAGATCAGATTAGCATTTTATTAGAATCTAAAAGAGATATTATGATTCTATAAAAGTTCACTTTTTTCAGGCCATGTGAACTATTCCCTAAGCTTTTGTGTTTACATATAATATATATATGTACATATATATTATACGTATATATACGTATATATACATATATACATACATATATACATACATATATATGCATATATATACATATATACGCATATATACAGATATACGCATATATACATATATATACATATATATATATGATTGCACTCCTTGTAAGTTGCTGCTATCAAAAATTAATTTAACATCATAGCAGTGTATCAGTCATGCTACATGGACCTTTTGTGCTAGCTAGGTAAGTCTTTAGTATGCCGACCCTGTGGCAAGACTTCTGAACATACTGCCTCTTAACACACTCAACTGACTGCCATGATGGAATAAGTAATTGTGAGAGATGGAAAGAACCTTAAATATCATTTTGTTAAGTTTCCTTATTTTGCAGGTGATGAATCTTAAGCCCTGAAAATGAGGGTGACTTCTTTCTGGTTATCATCAATAGCAGCAGAACCTGGAATCCAAATCTCCTGACTCTTACTACCTGGGCTCACTTTTCAATGCACTCTAAAATGTCAGTGCAATTCATTACTTCCTTGCATGGTTGAAGAGTTTTGAAAGGAACTCATTCATGTGAGCAAAGTAAGGTTAGATAAGGTTTCTCAGTTTGACTCATGCCTTTAGTAATGAAGAAAAGTATCAGAATGGCCAGGGATATTATTCTCTAGTTCCTAAGTTCATCCAGAGAGAAGAATACTTCCACTCCACTCTACAATAGGAAAGAAAAAAGAAGAATCCACTCAGCTCCTTCCTCTGTACTCACTCCTCAGGCATGCCTCCCCAAAGAGACAGGAGGAGTTTTTATGAAAATGACAGGATTGGGAGGTATGTGTAGGCTCAGGTTCTTCCAGGCTTGCTTATTTCCAAAGCTCCTGTCCTCAAGGCACATATAATTGTCTCATGTTTAGCAATTTAAGCAGATATTTTTACTTCAATTTACCTAACTCATAACCTATTTTGCAGTGAGGAAATAAGCTGAAAATAACCCCCTCAAACTTCAGGAAGTTCAAGGTTTTCATCTATTGGAAAGTCATTTGTAACAGCAACTGCCGCTACCACTACTACGACTACTACTACCACCACAATATCTTGTTCCAGATTAATAAGAAAACTGATGCATAAGAGAAAACTTAAAAGCATTTACATAGCAATACAGGCTATCTTTATAGCATCAGGATAAGACAGGATTTTCATAACTAAATCTCTAAAATCACAAACAGCACTGAACAAAAGGAAAAGACTGATGAATTGAACTACATTAAAATTAAGAATTTTTCATCAAAATACATCATAAAAAGAAAAATAATCTGTAAGTCTTATAACAAAGGACCAGTATCCAGAATATATTAAAAAAAAACTTCCATCAGTCATTAATAAAAAAGGAAAAAATTATCTAAAGACATGGACACTTTATCTAACAGAAAATCAATATAGCAAAGAAATATAAGATACTCAAGTTCATTACTAATTAGGAAAATGTAAATTAAAACAATATGCCATTAAATATTGGGCAGACACACAAAAATTTGAAATCTAACATTACCAACAAAGAAAATGAAGCAATAAAAATTTTCAGTCACTACCAATGAGTGCATAAATTTTGAAGTACAATCACATGAAAAGTGGTTCATCATTACCTAGTAAAGTTAGAGATGTCTCGTGCAAAACATCACCACAAATTTTTTCTATTCCTGTAAGCATGCCCCCTTTACAATATGGACTTGCAGCTCTGCCATCCATAGGTAGAGTCTATTTCTCCAAACTTGTCATTCCAAGTTGGCCTTATGACATGCTTTGACTGCTGTAGTAGAATGAGATGGATGTGATGGAGTGGGAATATTGAAACTAGGTCTCAAGAAACCTACAGTTTCTACTCTTGCCCCCCTGCTGTCATATGACTGATAAGCAAAAAAACCAAGCTAGTCCTTGAGAAGTAGAGACCACATGGAGAAAGAGGTCTGACTGACAGTTAGCAATAACACCAAGACATATGAATGAGGTGATCTTGGACCATCTCATTCTTGCTGAGTTGACAGATGATAGCAGCCACAGGAATAAACCCAGAAGAGAGACCAGCAGAAGAACTGCCTAGCTGAAACCAGCCCAGATTACTGACACACAAAATTTATAAGCAAATAAAATGATGGTAGTTCTAAGTTACTACACTGAAGATTCTTTTTTTACACAGAAACAGATAACTGATTTATTATTTGTATCCTTTGACTCAGACTCCATTCTTCATTTTGCATCCTAGAGAAACTCTCAAGAGAAACACAATTTCCCCAGAAAACAAATAGAAAAATGTTCATAGAAATATTGTTCATAATAGTCCTAATATGGTTTGGTTCTGTGTCCCCATCCAAATCTCATCTCAAATTGTAATCCCCATAATCCCCATGTGTTAAGGGAGGGACCTGCTGGGAGGTGATTGGATCATGGGTGCAATTGCCCTCATGCTGTTCTCATGATAGTGACTGAGTTCTCACGAGATCTGATGGTTTTATGAGTGTTTGACGGTTTCTCCTGCATACTCTCTCTCACCTGCCACCGTGTAAGACGTGCCTGCTTCCCCTTCCACCACGATTCTAGGTTTCCTAAGGCCTCCCCAGCCATGCGGAACTATGAGTTAATTAAGCCTCTTTCCTCTATAAATTACCCAGTCTCAGGTATTTCTTTATAGCAGTGTCAGAAGGAACTAATAAAAGTCCCAAACTGGAAAAATTCAAATATTCATCCATAAGAAGAATAGATCAATAAATTGTGCTATGTTTATAACGTAGAATATTTTACAGCTTTATAATTAGCCTTGATATGTCCATCTATTGCATACATTCGACTATATGTATATTTTGTAATTTTTCAGAATGAAATAGTCATCTTTATATTCAGTGAAATAGGTGAGCAATTTAATGTTCAGAGGCAACCAGTAGAGTAGAAACGCAAATGCCCAGGCATCACTGATGCCTTGGGATGTCCAGTAAATTAACTTTAGCAAAGATAGATAAGGCTGATTTACTAGGAAGGGAAAAGGTTCTGATTTAATAGAATCTGTCACCTACCTTGACATCAGGCCAAGTAAGGCATTCCCCCCAGGTTTCGGACCTCCTACAAAATTGCTTACAGCATTAATTTACCTGGTGGCAGGGATAACAGTCAGTTTGGCTCATGGAAAAAATGCTCAAAAGCAAAGCAGAAGATTCAAACATGCCCCCTTCCAGCAGATAAGAATAGAAAGCAAAAATTAAGATGCCATGCTCCTTTGCCACTCCCAAGAATCTAAAGGAACTAGTTCTCTGAGAATTAAAACATAAATAACACATGACATATTAAATGTCTACAGTCATTGTGGTAGATTGGAACAGTTTAACTACTTTAATAAGAGTTTACTTCTCCAGTCTACTCATGTTGAGCTTTGACCTGTGACTTTATTTAGTCAATAGATTGTGGGGAAAATGACAGTGTGACAGTTCTAAGCTAAGGCCTTAAGAAACATGCTCTGTTTCTGCCTGCCATCTTGTGCTCCTGTCATCTGCCATTAGAAGAGCATATCCCAGAGAGCCATGACCTCTCTAGCCTTGGCCCCAGAAGACAGAAGAACAGATTTGAACCTGACCAGATGTCTGGATTCCAATGTGGCTTAGACAAGTTCAGCCTAGATCAGCTGAATCATGGCTGACCTACAGACCTAGGAGCTTGAAAATAAATGTTTGGTGTCATTCAAGTTGTTTCTTTTGCAATAAAAACTAACTACTATAGTCATCTCAAAGAAATAATTTCTCCCAGGCCAATGTCTATAAGAATGGGGGTGGTCAGCCACAGAACACAAAAAAGAGAAAGTCTAATAGGCAAATATTACACGTTTCCAAGACAAGATCTACCCAGGAGTGAGGTAGATAGGCCCAAGGTCTCAACCTCTCTGATCTACATGTGCAAGCATATGTTTAACAGGGAAGTTATTACAAACATTAAACATTCATATTATACAATCAACTCTTTTTGTTCTGATTCCATACTCACCAAAGAACCCTGTGAATTTAATTTGGCTTCCTGTGAAACTTGCCTGCAGAGACAGAATATGTTAGTTGTTGGAATAATTAAGCAATGTGATATATATAAATAAGTATGTCCAGAGCATTGAATACAACAGAGTTCAATAAATTCTAGTTTCCCTAGGTCCTTTCCAAAGTCCACTGGCACCCTCTCCCAAATGAAAGCATTATTTCCCACCATCCACTGCAGGAACCCATTATTTCTTAGACTCAATACTTCAGATTCTATCCTTCTCCACTTGGGTCCTGTTTGACAGAAGATAGATCAGATTACTTTCCTAGAATCACATCTTTAACGTATGTTTTGCCCCTTAGAAAGAAGGCTTTCACAAAGAAACATGAACATATTTCCAGTATCTGTAACCATACATTTAATGAGAACTGCCAGAAATATAAATAGATCTGAAATCAAACCCCCAGTTTCTTGAATGCCTGATGAGATGCTCCCTCCTTACTTAACGGAATGATTTTATTAGGTATGAATCTCCATTCTCAAAGAATGTTAACTGCAACAACCTGCCTATGGCTGAAACCTTTTTCTATTATTCATATGTAACTGTTGTCATAATAAATAAGTTGCAGTCATAAAGGCAGTACAAATTTTGTACAACTTCCAAAATATGCAACAGTATAGTTAATAATTTTTGTCATCTTTTGGTGTCCGAGTGAGGATATGTAAACTGACTAATAAAGTCTCAGAATTTAAAGCTTGACTTATGTTTTACATAATTTGTGGTCTTCATTTGCAGTATATTTGGCTATTCATCATTGTCATTCAAATCTGGGAGAGGGCAAATACATCCATTTTATGTACACAAAATGTATAACCCAGGGAATCTAAATGAATTCATCTCTCAGGGTTGCCATGATGTCATAGATAAAACCTAGAACTCTGATACTCTTTAACATGACTAAGTAATTTCCTTGCACTTTTCTGAAATTTAGTTGCTTAGAAATAATATTGTGCAACACTATTGGTGAGTAACAGTTCAGTCAAAGTTCCTACTACATGTGCACTTTATATATCACTGAAGCTTCTCGTAATCCAAAGTGACATATCAATAAGCTCCTGGGAGTGTACGGTAGCAAACACATTGGACTCATTAATCAGGAGGTGGCTCAGTTAAGGCAAAGATAGACCATGAGACAGATGCCAAAGAAGAAACACAAAGTGGAAAGGAACAATGTTGCCTTGCTCTGCATAGGGATTATTCAAGAAATAGATGCTTAAGTTGCTTGCAGTAACTAAGTCACCCTAAGTCCCAAGAAGCCCTGAGAAGCCATCTGTCTGTCCTTTTACTTCCCATTAAAAACCCAATCAGAGCATTTCACATAAAGTAAGAATAGCAGATTTTTTTTTTCAAAATTTGGATGCCTCTGGGGCTCCCTATGCGTAACAAATAAGCCTGCAATTCTTCAACATATAATAATCAAATGCACATAGAAAGTAAAAAAAATATAACTCTTATTACGTACTCACTAAACACTATAGCAAATAGTATCTCCATTTCACAGAGAATAAAACAGATTTAAGGAGGTTCAATTTATCAGGGACATATTACTAATAACTGGCCCAAAGAGCTTTGATCGCAACCTTGTCTGAGTCTTCTTGTTCTTTTCATTGTAATGTACTCAGAATCAAGCATTGTTTATTAATACATGACATTCCATTTTATAATTTGAAAATCTGCCTTTATCTTTTATTGCTTGTATTAAATTATTCTCACCAGTAAACAAACTAATTTGGGGAGGAGAATCATGTTGTGATTGTTGTTAGTACGTGTACTAACTTTGATTGCTCTTTCATTCCTTTCCAAATAAAACCACTACATTCTATACATAATTTTAACATCTCTGGTGATTATTTCCTGTCTGGAAAAGGTTTTTGTTCTTAGAATGTCATCTTTGATCAAGTGGAAAATTCTGGGCCATTTTTAAGGGTCCTAGTAACAATCAATACATTTTTTTAAACTATTGACTTTCTGAAAGCTTGTGGCACGCCTGAATGGCTTTGGTTGTAATCATAAAAGCCAGACACTATTTGTCATTATTTTGCTATGCAGAATTTTGCTGACTCTTTCTTGTCTTCATTGGCATGTCACATAACACCTTCAAGGACAAAATGCAAGGTAGAAGTTTTGGAACATTTTCCCTCAGTCTTCCAGGAAACCTTTAACCTTTTGGCAGTGAAAGTGCTGAAGTTCATAAAATTTCCTTGAGCAGCCAGCATAAACGGAGAATTACTGTTGCAACGTTTAAAGGCCTACAGATAACAGTCAACCACAGAGCCAATCTCCTTTAGAATTACATTCATTACATCTGGATACATTACATTGCCCACTGAAGGAATATCTGCCTGTATCTGAGGGAGAAGACACAGTCATCAACCCTCAGGATAGTGCATTCATCATCTCCACTAACAGCTAATATGGGATTCCTCTTTATATTTCATATTCTAACTAGTAAGTTCTGCTGCCTATTGACAAATTAAATAATAGCTAATTCATTTCTCCCTAGGCTTATGGGGCATTAGCTAACAGCCGTATGCTGAAAGTCATTGTGCTTTCTGAGTCAGTATTACAACAAGCAATTCTAAAAAGAAGGCTGGGTAAGAGAACATAGGCTCAGCAGTGTTAAGGGATGATGTATGGGGAGAGAAAGAAAAGAGGAAGGGAGAGAGAAAGAAAAAGAACATGCACAGCACATTAGGAAGGGATGGAGGAAGGAGTAAAGGAAGGAGGAAGCCACTGAACATGATTAATTTGATAGATGGTATATAGAAAGGTAAAGTTTGAGGTAAAAGGCCAATTACTTCCCTAGAATCACATCTTAATGTGTGTTTTGGCCCTTAGAAAGAAAACTACCAATTATGCAGCTTGGGAGAAGCTTATATACCCACAATCAGTTCTTAAACAAACCCTTTTCACCCAACCAGAATAAAAGAGGGCAAATGAATGGAAAAGTCTCTCCTTCCTCCCACATTTACTTATGCTCCTGTCCCTCAAATTGCATATTTTACTATTTATTTCCTGTTCGAAACCCCCTTTATGTCTTTTTCAACATCACTTAGCAAGAGATATGATAAAAGAACTAAAAGAAATCCATGGTATTATTTACCCAAACTCTCTTAAAAGATGCCCCCAGTGTATGCAAATAAATTGACAATGTAGACAAAGGACAAGCAAACAAAAACAGCACATAGAAGAATGATGTACCTTTAAAAATAAAATTAGTAGCACAGTTTTCCAACTTACAAATCATATCTTTCTTCTCATATCCAAAATTTTTGAAGCCTGTTCTAGCCTTTTAGGTGCAAATACTATGACTTTTCAGTCCATAAGAATTTAATATCATCATCAAGAACTTTATTAGGCTGGGAGAGTTTTATACTTTATGATGGCTTTCTCTGATATGTTCATTTCTTTTAGGCTCTAATACAGATGAACCTGTACCTCTTCCAGAGTTAAGGGAAGTCAGACGACAGGTGTTAAATGGAAAAAGAAAAAAAGCTGAATATATTTGTTTGCTCAGCAAGGGAAAAGCCATGTCTCTCAGTTGTGTGTCCATCAAGTCTAAGAATAAATTTAAAGTTAAATATATGGGGAAAAGGAAGAAAGAATTCCTAGTAAGGCAACACTCTGGATTCAGTTATCTGTTTGTCTTACAAGGTAAACTGTGAACTAGTGCTTGAGTTGATGCTTTAAGATTTCACATTACTGCTGCAAGGAAGTCTGGTTTCAAGCAAGTATGGAAGGAAAATGTAAAAACCAGTGGGGCCCGGGAGCAGGCTCCTATGTGCATGCTTGAAGCCTAGCAAAGGGTTTCTTTAAAATAGAACAATGCTTCAATCTATCAAATATATGTTTTCATTGATACTCCTTGTTTAAATGTATAGTCCTCAAAGCTTATTTCAACATCCCTACAGCCAAGAAAAACAATTGTGAATACTCACTGATATAGTTAGGCTGTGTCCCCATCCAAATCTCATCTTGAATAGTAGCTCTCATAATTACTGTGTGTCATGGAAGGGATCCAGTGAGAGGTAACTGAATCATGGGGGCAATCTGTCCTGTGCTGTTCTGTGAATAAGTCTCATGAGTGGGTTTATCTGCCCAGTGCCTGTACCCCCATTGTATCTAGGAAGTAACTAACTTTTGATTTTATAGGGTCATACATGAAAGGGCCTTGCCTCGTCTCAAATGAGACTTTGAAGTGTAGATTTTTGAGTTAATGATGAAATGAGTTAAGACTTTGGGGGACTGTTGAGGAGGCATGATTTGTTTTGAAATATGAGGACATGAGATTTGGGAGGGGCCAGGGGTGCAATGATATGGTTTAGCTGTGTCCTCACCCAAATCTCATCTTGAATTGTAGCTCCCATAATTTCCAAGTGTTGTGGGAGGATCCTGGTGGGAGGTAACTGAATCATGGGGGCAGTCTTTCCCATGCTGTTCTGGTGGTAGTGAATAAGTCTCATGACATCTGATGATTTTATAAAGGAGCGTTCCCCTTACAGATGTTCTCTCTTTGCCTGATGTCATGTAAGATGTGCCTTTGCTCTTCCTTCACCTTCTGCCATGATTGTAAGGCCTCCCCAGCCATGCAAACCTGTGAGTCAATTAAACTTTTTTCCTTTATAAATTACCAAGTCTCATGTATGTCTTTATTATCAGCATCACAACAGGCTAATAAACTCACTACATAGAATGCATTATAGGAATATTTCATTTAATTCTTACCACAACCCAAAAGATACTATTAATCCAGCAAGGTAAGTATTTTCCTAACATACATTTGTTAGTTCAGTACAAATATACAAATGTCCACTTACAAAGATAAATTAACTCTACTTACAAAGATAAATTAACTAATACTAGCAATAGAAAACAATAACCTGGTGATTGGAGGCCAATTTAAGTATTAAGCATTGGAGACTTAATAAAATTTCCATTTTGCCTGATTCACCATAACGAAAATCTGTGTCAGAGGGGCAAGCCTTCTTGGTTTGCATTTGCTGACACTGAATGTGGAGAAGGTTTTCACTCTAGGAAAGATTGGCTTTACTCTAGATTGTAATTCCTACCTTATATTATTTATGATCCATGACTTTTCTCTTATAAGACAGTGAATCCCCTGAGGTCATTATCTTCTCATAATCTTTCAGAAAACTTGTTCAATAGAAAGAGCTTCTGCACAGCAAAAGAAACAATCATTAGAGTGAACCAGCAACCAACAGAATGGGAAAAATTTTTTCCAATCCACCCATCTGAAAAAGGGCTAATATCCAGAACCTACAAAGAACTTAAACAAATTTACAAGAAAAAACAACCCCATCAAAAAGTGGGTGAAGGATATGAACAGGCACTTTTCAAAAGAAGACATTTATGCAGCCAACAAACATAAGAAGTGCTCATCATCACTGGTCATTAGAGAAATACAAATCAAAGCCACAGTGAGATACTATCTCATACCAGTTAGAGTGGGGATCATTAAAATGTCTGGAGACAACAGATGCTGGAGAGGATGTGGAGAAATAGGAACACTTTTACACTGTTAGTGGGAGTGTAAATTAGTTCAACTATTGTGGAAGACAGTGTGACAATTCCTCAAGGATCTAGAACTAGAAATACCATTTGACCCAGCAATCCCATTACTGGGTATATACCCAAAAGATTATAAAACATTCCATTATAAAGACACATGCACACATATGTTTATTGTGGCACTGTTTACAATAGCAAAGACTTGGAACAAACCCAAATGTCCATCATCGATAGACTGGATAAAGAAAATGTGGCACATATATGCCATGGAATACTATGCAGCCATAAAAAAGGATGAGTTCATGTCCTTTGCAGGAACATGGATGAAGCTAGAAACCATCATTCTCAGCAAACTGACACAAGAACAGAAAACCAAACACCGTATGTTCTCACTCATAAGTGGGAGTTGAACAATGAGAACACATGGACACAGGGAGGGGAACATCACACACCAGGGCCTGTTGGGGGACAGGGGAGCTAAGGAAGGGATAGCAGGGAGTGAGGGGATTGGGGAGGGATAACATTAGGAGAAATACTTCATGTAGATGATGGGGGAATGGAGGCAGCAAACCAGTATGGCATGTGTATACCTATGTAACAATCCTGCACGATCTGCACATGTACCCCAGAACTTAAAATATATTTTTTAAAAGGTATTTGTGAAATAAATGAATAGTTCCAAACTATCTATTCAAGTATATATTATAATCTGAATATGTGACTCACATTAGACTTGTCTGGGTTATACAGGTAATGAAAATTCTATTCTGCCCTTCCTGAACTTATATTCTGGTAGGGAGACATGCATGCCAATAAACAAGTAGAAGTAATAAGGTATTTCCTATGATGGAGGTTTTCAGTAACCACAACAGGGGCCTAGAAGATCCTGCCCCTTAGTTTGCTTGGGAGTGAAGGAGAGCCAGGTGGGTTAAAGAGGAAAAGGAGAAGAATTAACATAGAGTCTATCCAGCCAAGGCTGAATAGCAGTTACAGCAGAAATGAGAACTCTCAGTGGGTACCCTGAAGAACAAGTTGATTCAGTGAATAGAATGTGATAGGGAGGTATAGAATTTTATAATGAAAGGAGTACTGATCTCTGAGTCAAAAGACCTAATTCTAATGACACCTCTCCTATTGAATTGCTGAATTAACTAAGAGAAATTACTCAAGCTTTCTGAAGCTGTGAAGTATGGGTAGTAAACATGCCTCACAGTCAGTATTAATTGCCCAGGTTGAATTTAGTTGTCTGATACTGCATTGTCTGCTGAAAACAACACTCTCTCCTGCAAACTATTCTTTTCTCTACACTAATTGTGTGGGTCAAGTGGAAGTCCCCAACTCTTTATGAAGGGCCCTTTTGGCCACACTTGACTAACCCAGTATTGCCCAGTGATCTAGAACATGAACTCTGAAGTCAGATTTCCTGAGTTTGAGTCCTGGTCTAGCTACTTTCTAATTGTGTGACTTTGATTAAATTTTCAACCCCTTAAGTCTCAGTCTTCTTAAAGTATGTATAATAATACATAATCTAGGGAAGTTATATGTAAAGCACTCACCATAGTACTTAGAACATGTTAAATATTAAGACCCATTATTATATCATCATCATCATTTGTGCCAAGGAGATTTGGGCAGCCGTGTTCCCGGGTATGTGGAAGAAGCCAGGAGAAAAGCAGAGACAGGAAACAGAGTCCTTAGTTCCAAATATTCTATTTGAAACTCCACATTTCCTGCCTCCTTTCCAGTTAGACCAGTGTCACATGACTAGTTCCAATCATCCCTGAATCCAGCTTGACCTCCAGCTTCCCATGCTTTGGGTACATGCTAAAATTTTTTTTTTTTTTTTTGCTTCACTAGTTTGAGTTAGATTTTTGTTTCTCACAATCAGAAATCTCAACACAATGAATATGGAAGGCTGGGAAAATTTAAAGTTCCATGTAAATCGAGATCTAATTACTTTAAAATTTTAATGTGTTTGGGACAGTATTTACAAACGTCACATTTTTTTTTTTTTAAGTACAGTTTAACTTCTTTGCCTCAGTGCCATGGGAACTACTGCAAATAACTACAAGAATGACATGGAGAGTCTGCCTGCAAATACAGGGTAAAAGCTAAATCAACGTTGTGACCTCCATATTTTCACCTTTTAAAATATTTTGCTGACACTTGTGAAGTTCAAGCTGCAAGAAAAAAGTGTTTTAATGTTAAGATATCCCTATGTTCAGATTTTTACTTTTTTTACTTCTCAATACAAAGTGAAAAAGTTATTTAAATATGTTCAAAGTGCAAAATGGAGTTAAACAAGCTGCCTCTACACTATAGATATTATGGTGGTTGCTCCTTAATTGTATGTATTAGAGTCACCTGGAGGGCTTCTTAAAACAGAGATTTCTGAGCTCCACGTTCAGATTTTTTGATTCAGTAGATCCCTGACAGAGGCCAAAAATTTGCTTTTCTAACAAGTTCCCAATTCATGCCAATGTTGCTTGTCCAGGGATCATGCTTTAAGAACTACTGACTTAAATAATTAGTTCATTGGAAACATTTAACCTATGGAAGACCAAGCTAAGAAATCTGTCACCCTTACATTGTGTTCATATTTCCTGTTTAAAGAACAAAGTACATGTTTAAAAAGTTTTAAATGCCCTCTATCCTATAATTAATTTTGCCATTGCCTTCAAAATATATGCCTTTGTTTTTCCATGATTTCATATGGATGCTTAAAAATCAGTATTTATGGGTTTTATTGCTCTTGATGGCATAAATTACTTTTGAAGAGCAATAAAGCAACACATAAAGATGTCAATACCTTTTAAAATAATAATTCCACTCAGGAATATTAAATAGAAAAAAGGTATGTACACAAATATGTTAATTAAACTTTTATCCATAGTAGCCATAAATAAGAAACTATATAAATGCCCAATTTTAGGGGAACAGTTTAATAAATTAGGTACCACAAAAACAGTGTACCATTATATAACCATTGACACAATTATTAATATAATGTAGAAACATAAAAAAGATTTAATATCAAATAAATATAGAATAATGCTGAAACTATGTAAAGATGAATTCACATATGGAAGTTTAGAAGCAAAAATTAAAAAGACGTTTGATGGTTGGTGGGGCTTCTCTTTATTCTACACACTGATAATTAAGACATCATTATCTCTCAGCTTCAAACCTGCTGGTGTATACTTATCTGTGAAGCTCAAGCTGGGACTCTGCCAATCCCATTTCAGCCCGCCGATGGCTCCCTTTTAGTCCCTACCACTAGGGGGCGTACAAGGGAGACAGTAAATTCTAGGCATGGAAGGGCTCGCTTTCTCCTGTTTCTTGTTCAGAGTCATCCCAATAATGATTCTTCTTTACCCTACCAGGGGCACTTAGTTCCAGTTCGTAGTCTTTTGCATGTATCCAGAACCAGCCTCATTGTACCCCCTCAGGCACCAGTACCAAATGGCTGGCACCCCATCTTCACAGGTCTGTGTCCCAGTTCTCTGAAAGTCCTCCAAGGCCTATTGTTGATCATTTCAGCCCTTTTCTTTGTTCACATAGTCCTCGGAACTGTGGCAGGCAATAGTTTCCTGCTGTTACTACCACTGCTTATACCTCCATACCCTCACATTGTCTTTTAGGTTCTCGAATACCTGATTAACAATTCTTTTTATTAATTTGTGTCAGTTAAAACACTTGATGTGCATCTTTCTCCTGAGTGGACCTTAATTGATAAACCATTTTCTACTATTGCACTATGTTGTCTGTTAAATGAAAGAGAAAACATTCAAGCCTCGCTGATAATACACCGATAAATGAAAAATCCTTGAAAGAAACTATAAATATTTAACCAAAATGCTTTTTCTGCAGAAAACAAAAAATTTTCATACTTACATAGCTTTGCCTTATGTCAGACAATAACATGAGGCACTTTTGATCTTTGCAGGTTGATTTTTATTGTTTACACTCATTCTCAAAGTAACCCATGGAGCTGATCTGGAACTTCATGCCATGAAATGGCACATAAACACATTAATCTGCAGCTCTGCCCATTCAGTGAATACAGAGCACCTTCTATGGGCAAAACTCTGCTATGCGATGGGAAACAAAGCTCTTACCTACAAGAAGACCACTAGTGAAAAGATTATGTGATAAATGCAGTGATAGAAACAGGCCCAGGTTGCTATGGAAACAGAAGGCATGTTCTGTTTGTTCAGACTACTTTCTCTGGTACCTATTACTTCAACAGTGAGAAGGTTTTAGCTGGAAGGAGAAAAGGCAAAAATGCATTCTAGGAAAGGGATCCAATTGGTAAAGAGCATGGAGGTTTCAAAAAGTATAGCATACTTGAAGATCTGCAAATACTTTATGACAGTAACAAGTTTGGCATACAGCAAAGAGATACACCTGGTTCTGCTGGTGAAAGACTCTGGAATTACTGATGGATTTTTAAACAGTAGTCTTAATCCTTTTAGGACACTATCTGCCTAGCATGGGTTTTGACAATCGGCACGTTGAGAGGATTCCAAGGCCTGCTGTCAGTGTAAGTGGGCTAAGTCTCTGGCTGGTTCTTAAACTGCCTTTCATCTTCCCATTCCACGATTCATCTTTGTTTGCTCTGTATCGATTGCGGCTTGATGTGTCCAAATCCTTGTTTGCTCTGGCCTTTATACTTTGACATCTCTATTGATTACATTTTCTCTGCCTCAAAACCACCCCACTTCTTTCCTTTCATGGCTTGCCTCCTATTCCATGGTGCTGGGCTTGTTCTAGGCACGGCTGGTCCCATCTGACATGCTCAATTTGGTCCTGTTAGACTATCTAGACTACCTGGCATCTAATCTTGATTCCAGAGATCCTTGCCTTCAGAAGTCCTGTGACAGAGGGTTAGATGTGGAAATAGTATTGAATTTGGAACGAAACAAGCCTGAGTTTACATCTCTGCCCCAACACTTACTGGTTTGCTAAAACAGTGCTCCGCAAATATTCTATTTGCAATCCCACAATTCTAGCCTCTCTTCCAGTTAGACTAGTGTTACATGACTAGTTCTGGCCAATGGAGAAGCAGTTAAGAACAGTGTTTCTCACCTACCACTTCCACCTTTGCTTTCATGGAAACCTGTTCCAGATTATGTTGATACAAGGTGGCAAAGCCTTCATCATCTTGACCTGAGTCTCTTAATAACTATGGAGCAAAGCCCCCCATCGACCCCCATTGGATCTGTAACATGAGTGAGAATAAACACTATAAAAACAATAAATCTTCACTATGTTAAACCACTTAGATTTCAGGGTTAGTCATCCCCTCATAATAGCCATCCTATCTTGATGAATACATTAATTACATGGCTTTAGACACGGTATGTAACTTTTGTCCTCAGTTTTCTCATCAGAAAAACAGGAATGGTACCTCATTGGACTGGATAAACAGTAATAAGATAATAAATTACCTACTATTCTACATGTGTGTCTGCTGCATGAATTAGTTGATATGTAATTGGTAAAATGGGAAATTATACATAATATAGAAGACAGGTTGGTGTATGCACCATTTTTCCTAACATGGTAATATTTTGTCTACTGAGTAACAGGAGCTATACACCAAGTGTACTATGTAAGAGATGAATGCTACAGCTAGAACTAAACATCAGTAAGATCCCTCCTTATTTGTCCTCTGACTTGCCTATATCACCATATTTCTGGCTTATGTCTATTTTCTTCTTCATCCTTCTAAAATTCTTCCCTGCCTCTTTGTGTTTGGTATCCAAATGACTTAGCTTTTTCAGGTTTGTTTTGTCCTTGACCCCCAACTGGCCTGCCACAATCTGGCATAGGACTCATTTTAGGGTATCACTAGTATCTGCATTCTTGTGACCTGGAACTGTGGCCAGGTATCTGTATTATATTCCTAATATTAGATAAGAAATATGATAGGAACAAGGTAGATCACAGGCAGACTGGAGATTTGTTGGGTGCAATTCTTAGTGGAGACAGATGGCTATATAAGAAGCTCAGGAAAAAGTAAAGTCTAGAGGTATGAATCAGATTTGGAAGGCATAGGCTTATAGGCTTATGGGAAGTAGTTGAAACTATGGGTAAGAAGCTATCTCAAGAGATGATAAATGTACAAGACACAGAGACCCAGACACAAGACAGAGGCACCAATATGTAAGGAGCAGTAGAGACATTATGAGGCCATATGCACATGATGAAACCCGGAAAGATTAACGTGTAGTAACCATTTACCATTCTAAGTACTATACCCATATTAAAGCAAAGCAAAACACACAACCCTCCCTCTTAGATTCTTATATATATGTGTGTGTGTATATATATATATGCCAACATAAACTGGTCTGTGAATGAAAAACATAATGTATTATGAGATACACAATAAGAAAACTCCAAAATATTCTTGATGCAGACTGAGTCATAGCCAACTGATCAGGGATTCAAATTGAGAGCATGGCCAATAGAATGTGCTTCTCTGGCCTTACCATCAACTGGCATCCTGCTAAGGAACAAACCAACTATCCCAAGAGATGAATCCTCAGACCTTCCTAGCATCTGTGTGCTTCTTTGACAACAAATGCCTTCTGGCATGTATTACCCTACCGAAATCTTAAGGACCAATCAGATGCAAAAAGTTGACACTACTGTGTTTCAAAAATTCTGAGAGAAAGGAATTGGGCAGAATACTTGAAATTCAAATATCCCAATATTTGAATATGAATAACAACTATTAGAAGGGACCAAATAGCTAGCTTGATATTCATCCAGGAAAAAATTCTAGAAGTGATTAAAGATGAGTCCTAAACCTTACCAGCTATCAGCACGACATCATTAACAAAGGATTCCAAACATATCTCATTGTTTTTGACACGAAACCAAAATAACAACTCATAGATTTGGCACAGACAGTTTATCTAGGATACAGGAAAATATCCTATGTGAAGGTGACCAATTGTCTTGGTTTGTTCAAAACTAAGGGGGTTCTCAGACACAGGACCTTATGTTTTAAAACCAGTAAAGTCTCAGGCAAACCAAGACAAGTTGGTCACCCTACTATGCGGCTCCTGTGGTCAAAGTGCTCCACCATGACTTGGATGATAATCTTGTTAGGAAAAAGGTATACATATTTAATACCTATTCATGTTGATTATTTGTTCTCATTCAGTGGAGAGGGTTCTGTCTAGTGGTATGCCATAGAGCTTTTTCCTTTGTTATTAGGTTGGTACAAAAGTAATTGGTCTTGGACCATGAGTTTTAAATTCTAACTAGGCTCAAGTACCTCTTTATCAAAATAGGAACCATTACAATGAACACATTTTTGCCAATGAGAAATAAGTTTGTTTTTTCCTGTAGCATTAAAGTCCATGCTTCAGGGTTTGACGCACTCTTAGTAAGCATTTTCTGCATCCTGCTGGTTGTGGAAGCGTTTTTCCCTGTAAAAAGTAGTTAAGATGTTTGAAGAAGCGGTAGTTGGTTGGCGGAGATCAGGTGAATATGGTGGATGCGGCAAAACTTTGCAGCCCAATTCGTTCAACTTTTGGAGTATTGGTTATGCGACATATGGTTGGATATTGTTGTCAAGAAGAATCAGGCCCCTTCTATCGACAAATGCCAGCTGCAGGAATCGTAGTTTTCAGTGTATCTCATCAATTTGCTAAACATACTTTTCAGCTACAATGGTTTCACTGGGATTCAGAAACCTCTTGTGGATCAGGCCAGCAGCAAACCAAACAGTGACCATGACCTTTCTTTGATGCAAGTTTGGCTTTGGGAAGTGCTTTTTAGCTTCTTCTTGGTCCAACCACTGAGCTGGTAATCGCCAGTTGTCGTATAAAATCCAGTGTTTGTCACACATCACAACCTGATCAAGAAATGGTTCATTGTTGTTGTACAGAATAAGAGAACACAGCACTTCAAAACCATTTTTTTTTATTTTTGTCAGCTCATGAGATACCCACTTGTTGACCTTTTTCACCTTTCTTATTTGCTTCAAATGCCAAATGACCATAGAATGGTCAACATTGAGTTCTTTGGCAACTTCTCCCATAGTTGTAAGAGGATCACCTTTAATGATTGCTCTCAGTTGTCAACTTCCGATGGCTGGCCACTACATTTCTCATCTTCAAGGCTCTTGTCTCCTTGCAAAGCTCCTTGAACCACCACTACATTCTATGCTTGTCAGCAGTTCCTGGGCTAAATGTGTTGGTGTTGCAAGTTTTCTCCACTGCTTTACAACCCAGTTTGAATTTGAATAAGAAAATGGCTCAAATTTGCTTTTTGTCTAACATCATTTCCATAGACTAAAATAAGTATAAACAGCAAATTAATCAATAGCAAAAAAAAGTGAGAAATGCATATTAAAAGGATGTATAACATGACATTTATTTAAGAATGTATTCCAGTATCCAATGGTAAATTTCAATGCAAAACCACAATTACGTTTGCGCCAACATATGCTGCTCAATCGTATTACCTATTACCTGAATCAGAAGGAATTCTTAGCAAAATCCTACATAATACAAATATGGAAATTTGTTAAAGATTAATTTATTTATAAAAAATTTATTGAGGAACTATTAGGGTCTGTGCACATTTACAGGTCCTAGATGTAGCAGAGAACAAGACAAAGATCCTGCCCTTGTGGTAACAAATTAAAATATAGTAAAAGATCAGAAAGTGAGAAAATCTATGAAAAAATTAACCTGCTTAACAGACCAGAGAGTGACAGGACAGTTAGGCGATCAAGGTAGTGTTCTTTGTGTAAATGACATTTGAATAAATAGATGACTGAAGTGCAAAACCATGTGAAAAGCTGGAAAATACTAAGTTAAAGGACGCTGAAATAGGAAGGAGACTTGCCCCATATTTTAACATACTTTGCCTCAAAATAAGCAAAATTCAGAAAGTTTTATTTACTACTTTTACACTTCTTTCTATATCAAGCAGGACATAACCAAGGTTTTAGGCTATCCCAGCAATATAAAATAACTATGTAATTTTAATAGCAAGGCAGGAGACTCCTGATGAAAAAAGAATTGTAAGTCATGGTTGTGAGTATAGAGTATTTTCTGAGTCTGATCCCCTTTACCTGGTGAGAGGAAGTGGCATTCCAGGTTGCAGTTTGTCCTGGAACCCAAGATTGAATAGGGAGATGACCCACTGTGAAATTAAGTGTGATCAAATCCAAGCCCCAGGTGGAACTGAAAGGCATGTAAGAAACGGTGTTTATTTTGCTGAAATAGCAAGTTGAAACTCAAGGAACACTTGAAACATCACATTCATAAAAGAGGTCAAAACAACAGAAAACTGGGATTTAAACAGAATAGGCAAGTAAAAAAAGAGCCCTTCAAGCAACACTTTGCAGAGTTCTTTGGCCTTTAATATTGCCAAGTCCAAGGTGGAGAGAGGGCTGTTAAAAGCTTTGAACCGTTTCCTACAATCAAAGTCTCCAAGCTGCCAAAGCAGAATTTCAAAGGACCCATGTAACTGAAAGTACTCTTAGAAAGTTGCTCAGATGACAAGCCTCCTAGTAACCATACAGAGGAGCATTTATCCCCTTCTTTATCCTCTTCTTCCAATTCTTGTCCTGGAGGCTTCGCAAGGAAAAAAAAAAAAAGGGGGGGGTTCAAATTGCTTAGATTCCAGCCTATGAATTTGTCCACCATCATTAGGTATTTGCATCAGTTATTTATTGCTGCAAAACAAACTTCCCCAGAACATAGTGGCTTAAATGTCACTCGTAATTATCTGGGTCAGTAATGTGATCTGGACTCAGCTGGGCATTTCTCCTACTGGTTTTGCTGCTCAGTGGAGACTGGATGTTACACAATAGCCTCGCTCACATGTCTGACAACTCATGCTGTCTGTCAGCTGGGCCTCTCTCTCCATGCGGCCTGTCATCTGCAAGGAAGTTAGCCTGACTTCTTCACACAGCCATCTCAAGGTTCCAAAAAGGGGGGAGCAGAAGCTTCAAAGTCTCTTGAGGCCTCGGCTCCAAAGCTTATACAAAACACTCCGCCACATTGTATCAGCCAAAGCAAGTCACAAGGCCTGCCTAGATTCAAAGGATGGAGAAAGACTCTACCTCTTGGTGCAATAAGTGGCAAAGTTCCAGTTTACAGGGACTTTGCAAATGATCTACTACAGAGTAAGAGGTCATTTATATAAATGCAATCTTCTTTTCTACTTCCCTTGTCCAAGGGGCTAAGATCTGATCCCAGGCTTCTTCCCCTCTCCCTTCTTACTCTGGCACTGTCCTGCAGGAAATAATACAGGCTACCTTGTTCTCTTAATCACTTCCCCTACCATTGCACCTGTTTGAGGAAGCGGGGGCTTCCCCCCCACCCCCACCTGATAGGCGCATTCAAGCAATCAAGAGATCCCATCCCTTTAGAAATGGGATCTGAGGATTAAGGGAGAAATGGGAGACACACTCTTGCACCACTTATGGAGGCCAGCTTTGGAGAAGCAAACACTTATTCAAGGAACAAAATGGTGTTCCTTTGACATTCTTCATGATATGCTCTCATGAGCATAGTTTCCCTAGTAACTTTACAAAAGAAAGAATTCTTCTGAGTGATGGCAAAAACCTAGTTTGCCTGGTTTTCTTGGCTATAATGCCATCTAATGGAAACAAGGTCTCACCTTCATTCTTTATAAATAATGAGTCCTCCTTTGTAAATACTTCCCTGACCACCTCCATCTCCCCATTTAAGCCTACACCCTACCTGCTTTCTGCCTGCTATCTTCATAACTGTACACCCATTATGTATAGATCTCCCTAATTGATGGTGAGACACCCAATTCATGAACTTCTTTGTAATGTTAGCTACAGTGATTGGCACAGAGCAGGAGTTCTGTAAATGTCTGTGAAACTCAATTGAATTTATAATAGTGATATGAATTCCATAACTTCAACACCACATACTAACAGCTATGGTGATATACTCAAAGTATCTTCACATGCAAGGCGGACTTGGACAATATCTATGGTTTTGCATAAACTACACGACAAAAGAAAAATTTCTGGGGTATTCCACAATGACTATAATCCCTTTCACTTTTCTGTTTACTAGAACACATTTTTCTTTCCTTGCTAAGAGAGAGGATATGTATGTGTGTGTCTGGGGTAGCGTTTATGTTTAAGAAATGGGATAAACTTTGTGATTAATAGCATCAGATTTCTATGCCCATTAGCAATTTGTCTTGAACTTTTCCTTTCTGAAACCTGAATTTATAAGGAGATATTTTGTTTCACTTGGCAAAGGGTCTTCCCTGATTCAGTCAGATCTTAAAAGTTCGTACACAAAACTGAAAGGGAGGCATGCAGCCATTGAGAATCACCAGGAATAGAATGGACTTGTTAAAAATCAGAACCAGAAAACCAAGTCTGCCATGACTGAGGCGTGAGAAAAATAAGGAAAATAAAATTCTTTCGGCTAGACTTCAAGTGAGAATGAAAAGGAAAACTCCGTAATTCTTAGGTTACTTTCAACTTTTCCATCAATGAAAATGATCATCAACTTGGAAAGGGTAGAACAAACTTCATTAAGAGGGAATTGAAGCCCAAGTAAAGTGAGAGCCACTTTAAGTTTGTGTCTTCAGGTCCTAAAGAACTGGAGGTAGTAGAGGGGAGATAGGGGGAAAAAGATGATAAAGGGAACAAACATTTATTGGGCATCTTCTTCATTCTAGGGTCTTACTACTCTGAGTGTAATCCATGAATCAGTTAGCATCAGCATGACCTAGAATCTTTTTGAAAACAGATAATCTCAGGCCCTACTGCAGATGTATTGTATCAGAATCAGCATTTTACCAAGAGTCTCAGATGATTTTACACACACGTTAAATTTTAAAGCACTAGCCTAGGAACCATGTTAAGAGATGTATATAGATCATTTAATTTAAACTTTACAAAACCCTATGAGATATATTTTCATTTCTCTTATTATAAATGCAGAATCTCAAGTTCAAATAAGATGACTGACTTACCTACTGTAAGAGTAAGTAGTGAGACCAGAATGCAAACCCTTGTGAAGTCTGGCATTTTCCAAGTCCATGGTACAGCTGGGGCTTCGGAACATAATGCTTGCTACCATAAATAATTTGTAGATATGAACACACAACACCCCTCACCCTGCTATTATTTCTTAAGAAATAGGAAAAGTCAAAATGTCCTCTGAGGCAAGATTTTCAACAAAGAACCAAAGATCAACTTCTAAACATACAGAATAGAAAGCTCAACATCCATTAAGAAGGGGCTACAGAATTCCAAAATTCTAAGCTCAATCCAGTCAATGATTACTGAGCATGTGCTATGCCTGCCAGGCACAATTCTAGGTACTTGGGATACATCAGTGAACAAAAAGGCAAAGATTCCTGCCCTCATGAGCTCACATTCTTGGGGGCAGACGATAAACAACAGATATAATGGATAGGTAAATTAAATACTAATGCATTGAAAGAGATTGGCTTACATGAGCAGGAAGAATGGCAAAGAAACCTGAAGTACAGGAAGAGAGTGGTACAGTTCAAATTAGGATAGGAAGAATGGACCTCACCGAAAGGGTGAAATCTGAACAAAAATCTGAAGGAAGTGAAAGAGCAAGCTAATCCATCTAAGAAAAGATTATTGGAGTCAAGATCCTGATGTAAAGGCATGTTCCAGAGACAGCAAGAAAGTCACTGTGGGTGGGGCAGGGCCAGCAGTTAGGAGAGACCATCAGATAGGTAATTGAGGACAATCGTGTAAGGATTCCTGGGCCATTCTAAGAACTTTGTAGTATACCCTGTGTGAAATGTAGACAGGTTTTTGGCAGAAGAATAATGTGACCCAATTTTAGGGTTTTTTGTTTTTTTTGTTTGTTTGTTTTTTGACACAGTCTCACTCTGCCACCCAGGCTGGAGTGCAGTGGCACGACCTCAACTCACTGCAACCTCTGCCTCCCGGGTTCAAGTGATTCTCCTGCCTCAGCCTCCCAAGTAACAGGGATTACAGGTGCCTGTCACCAGGCCTATTTTTTTGTGTGTATTTAGTAGGGACCGGATTTCATCATGTTGGCAGATTTTAATTTGTTTTATAATTAACTCTAGATACTGTGTTGAAACTGGATTGTATGGGGTCAGGACAGAAGCAGAAAGATGTAAATTATGTGCAGTAGCATCCCAGCCTATGCAAAGTGGTATGGTTTGGTGGCATCCCCAAACAAATCTCATCTTGAACTGTAGTTTCCCTAATGCCCACACGTCATGGGAGGGACCTGGTGGAAGGTAATTGAATCACAGAGGCGCTTACCATCATGCTGTCCTTGTGGATAGTGAGTTCTCATAAGATCTGATGGTTTTATAAGGGGCTTTTCCCCCTTTTGCTTGGCACTTCTCCTTGCTGCTACCATGTGAAGGACGGGGTTGCTTCCCCTTCTGCCTTGATTTTAAGTTTCCTGAGGCCACCTCAACCACGCTGAACTGTGAGTAAATTAAACATCTTTCCTTTGTAAATCACCCAGTCTCCATATGTCTTTATTAGCAGCATGAGAACAGACTAATATACAGGTTAGGTTTTAAAGTTAAAAGTTTGGAATCTTTTCACTGTATCATCAAGAAGGCACAGATGTATTGGCTTACTTCTGTTTAGAAATGATGATGTATAAAAAAATTTAAAAACCATTTTGTGAGAGATTCAATTTTCTCATTATAAGTTCCCAAATGCAATGAGAAGAAGGTATACGAAGATAGAGTTCATTTCAATATATGCCAAGAATTCTATACAGTAAAAACTTTTCTGTCACTGACCAGCTTGTCTAAGTGTCGACTTATCTGTATGACAGAGGCTGCTTTTTCAAGGTAATTCAGGTACAGGTTACACGAGATGCCCTTTCGGATTTCTTCCAACCTTACATTTCCTTTATTCTAATCCACACCAAAGTAACTTCATTTCCAGAGTTCTAACTAGGGCAGGGCCACAGGAGATTTGTCACAGAACACTGCAATAGTTTTAGGCCATTATTTGAAAGCCACCTCCTCCTTAGAAAATGTACCTTCACTTCCAGCCCCATGGTGACAAGCTTGTCCCAGGTCTCAGAACCACCATTAAATATAAATAGAGACAGACATCCAAGATCAAGGACAGAGAGCCCATAATCACAAAGGCCCCTTTATGTAAAAGGGCAGCATTGCTCTCTTCTCCTTTGTTCTTTTCTCCTTACTTCATTTCTGGGTTTGTTTGACCAGTAATATAATACCTTTGTGGCTCAGATGGAACAATTAGGGCTCACCAGCATATTAAGTGAGTTCAAAGGTTGAATTAATGTGTAGTTAATAGATCCTATCGCCATGAAGAAAGTCTCCAGATGACATGCCTACGGCTTCTGGATCTGGTCAAATATTTTACAATGATGGAAGTACATACGCAGTACGGTTCAACCTTTGCTTGTTGCCAGGAATACAACACCCTTCTTCCTAAGCATATAACCTCAAATATGAGCCATAATCAATATACTTAAACTATCCTCTTATTAGCTGCAGATGTAGTCTGTTTTCCCATAAAAAATGACAGCCACTCATAAAAGAAATGCTTTGGGAACCAATGGACAACTTGTTTGTTGGTTTCAGAGTCCATGATTACCAGGGAATGTCCATTTCTCCCTGAACATCCTATCCAGGTGCTGGTTTTCATCACTCTACATCCCTGAGCTAAATGATATATTTAACCATGAAGAGTATACCTCATATACAAAAGTTAATAAAAGTCAGAACAGCATTAAGCCAGCAACAACTAAAATCCAAATATTTCAGCAAGTGAGAAAAATAACTCCATAACTCTTATATCTCCATAGCCCTTTCAATAATCCCCTTTCCTTCAGCCAACATTTCGAGAGGGTGGGATTTTTTACCAAGTAGAATGGTTCAACGCAACCAAGATGTCTGAGAATTTGGTAGCATCTTTGCTCCTTTCTCTAGAGACGCTACCCTATTAATGTCTGAGATTCACTCTGTTTCTGCTTCCTTATATGTTGTCAGCTTCTTTGTCCAGTTTCTTTTACTTTTGCCAAGTGTAGAACCACTTAGCCAAGCGGCCCCCAGATTCCTAACCACAGAAACTGAGAGAATACATGTTTATTGTTTAAAGTTGCTAGATTTGGGAGTAATCTCTTATGCAACAACTGATAACTGATACATTAGGATTTCAGACGGCCTGCTCTGATCAAAGTCAAAGGAATCACATAGAATAATAAAGCAGTAGGTTACAAATGAAGGCTGGAACAATACTGCAGGGTATCTTGAATACCATGCTTAGGGGTTTACAATTGATCTTGAAGCAACAAGGAACCTATGAGTCTTTTTGAATAAGGGCGTTTTCAAAGGAATGTGTTAGAAAGACTGGTCTAGCAGACCTGCATGAGATTAGGAAAAAAACGCATTCAAGTAGGAAAAATGCATTCTTCACAAAAACAGTCCATCCCAGTCACGTCCTATCTTAATCATCAAACTCATTCTGCCCCATATAAGTTTTTCATATACTGAGTTAACTTGAGATGGGCAGGATTCATTGTCAATTCATATTTGAATACTCTAAATCATTTAGCACAGAACCTTGCATGTAGTAAGTACTTAGTAATATGGAAATTACGAACAAAACTTTCCTAAATTCGCTCCACTTCCCTGCAAGCAGGATGATACTCTATGGTATCTTTTGTTCACATAGCTAATAGATCACATCTAAACTCTTGGCATCATATTACCAAGTACATGTTATTTTTTCTCTCCCCGTATAGTATGAACCCCTTTGGGGCAGTCAGAACAAGCTAAATAATTTTCAAGGCTCAAAACAAAATGAAAATACAAGTCCCCTTACTTCAAAATTATTAAGAATTTTAAGACAATGATGGGAGAGGGGGTCTTCTGAGCAGAAGGCCCTGTGTGCACAAGTCACAACTCAGGAAGCAATCCTTGAGGGCAGGGCAGTAATTCTGTGTTATGTACCGTTTTAATCATAGTTTTAACCATGGGAATGTTTGGTAAATGTTGATTAAATGTACTGAGTGAACAATGAAGGTAAAGAGAATTTTACGGAAAGGGATGCTTTACTTGGGATAAGTTTAACATAAGTGGAGTCCACCCAATAGTTAAGATATCCTGTTTAAGACACAGTCAGGAGTGCCATCTGCTGTCATGGCCCCCTCTCCTGCCTGGGCTGCTTCTCCTGAGTGCCTATATTGCAGGATTTATACATACATATCTTCACATGGTCCAAAAGCCCTGTTTGTCCTATGATGACTCACACTCTAGGGGACGCTGGCTTTGGCTAGGTTATTTATTTGATTTCTCTTATGTAATGGCAATGACAGTAATTTAATATGTAAGAAGCAAACAGCTAAAGGGATTTTCTAGGCAAAAACAATGTATTGACTAATAACATAAGACAGTAAGGGTTGATACTCATAAAATAAAGAAAACAAGGTTGAGTGATTTAAAAAGCATGCTGCAGACAAATCCTAGTTTAATTTCTGAAAAATTCAGAAGGGCAGAAAAGTGCATATTGATCACCCTCTCTGAGGGCTGGCACAGACCTCCGAGATAAGCTATAACTATGAAGAATTGTTTTATCTATTGGACAGACAAGACAATTTATTGAATCCTTTCTTACCACAGGTGAGTATCCTACCCACAAAACACAAGCGTTTATCTTCGTATCTGAACGATGCCTCCCTGTGACACTAAGGAAAAGAAGCTGCTTGAAAGACATTAGTCCTTCTCCCATCTTCTCCTTCATTTTAGGCAAGTTACTGCAGTGGCTCTGGAACAGCCCGCAAAGCTTAGCAATTGTAATGGTGACCCCCAGTGGCAACTGTTTGCAAATGAAAGACTTGCTCTGTTTCTCTGCCGAGGATGTCAGTTTTATTAAAATGCTTTCTTTAAGAAGGATATTGGCAATTTCGTTGAACTGTAATAAAAACTGTGTGTTGGTTTCCAAAAAAATCAATATCCTCTCCTCTACTTTATTGTCACTAGTTAAACGCATGAGTTTTCCTTTCAAAAGAGACCCTTTTTCAACTAAGACAAACAGTTTCTGGAAGGCCTGCTCAATAATGCTATAAAGGAGCTTTACTCAAAGAGAAAGGCAGAAGTTAGGCCAAATATCAAACCTGGGTTCACCTGTACCCCTGACTGTCCACTGGGTTCTGAGAGTCAGCCTTAGTGGGGATTTAATAGGCAGCTACTTATATAAGTCCAATTGAACTCTGGAAAAATAATTGATAATCCAACTGAATTCCAGAAAGACATATGGGGGTGTATTAAATGGGCAACAAAGCATGTTAAATAGATTGGGTTGCCCTCTAGAAACTCCCATTCAACACAAGACAAAAGCAATCAGACCAAAGAAAGAAAAAATTCAATAACAAAGGTTTGAACAATAAGTAAATCGAAATTAATGAACCGTAGGACTCTGTACCACATTCAATTTTCACGGTTTGCACCTTTTCTTCTGAAACACATACAAACAAAAAGAAGCAGGAATACACCATCAACTTACTAAGTCATTGAAGCCTCTATTAGATAAAATTCACATAAAAGTGCCCTTTAAAACATCCGTAATATGACTTAAACTGTTGAAAGGGACTAAACAGGTATGTGTTTGGTAGATGTATTTGTCAGGGTTATCTAGAAGGACAAAACTAATAGGATATATGTAGACGTGAAAGGGAGTTTATTAAGGCGAACTGACTCACACGGACACAAGGTGAAGTCCCACGACAGGCCATCTGCAAGCTGAGGAGCAAGGAAGCCAGTAGTGACTCAGTCCAGATCCCAAAACCTCAAAAGTAGGGAAGCCAACAGTGCAGCCTTCAGTCTGTGGCCAAAGGCCCAAGAGCCCTGGCAAACCACTGATGTAAGTCCAAGAGTCCAAAAGCCGAAGAACGCGGAATCTGATGCTCGAGGGCAGGAAGCATCCGGCACGGGATAAAGACGAAGGCCAAAAGACTCAGCAAGTTAGCTCTTCCACCTTCTGCCTGCCTTTTCTAGCCACGCTGGCAGCTGATTGCTGCCAATCAGTGTGAGTGGATCTTCCTGGTGGGGGCGGGGTCTTCCTCTCCCAGTCCACTGACTCAAATATTAATCTCAGCTGGCAACACCCAGAAACGCCCAGATACACCCAGAAACAATGCTTTGCATCCATCAATCCAATCAAGTTGGCACTTAATATTAACCATCACAATAGACCAGGCTAGACTGTGGTTGTCAAACTTTGCTGCATATCAAAATCACCAGGGAAGATTTGGAGAGTCCCGAAATTTAGGTTACACCCCAAACTTATTACATCATAATTGCTAGGGCATAGGCATCAGTATTTTTTAAAGCTCCCTGATCCCAAGCAATTCCCACATGGAGCCAAAGTTGACTGGCTGCCTTAGTTTGATTAGCATATCATTTACCTAACATTCAGTTTACCTGTCTTAAAAATATTTATGAGCAATATCTGCTAAGAGTCTATTAATAGTATCACCTGAGGGACTTTGTTTTCAATGCCAATATCCAGGCTGAACCCCAGATCAATTTCATCAGAATGTGTGGGGATAAGACTCCACCAAGGCATCAATATTTTTTTAAAATCCCTAAGTGTTTACAAAGTACAGTCAAGGTTGAAAAACGCTGCACATTCAAATATTGACAAAAAGCAATAAAAAGCCCTAAGTTGGTATAACAATCATTTTAAAGTATAGCATTTATTATTGATTGTTCTTTGAGGCTACAAAGAGATAGCCCCAAGAAATTGGAAATACAGAAATAGTCTTCTGAAAAGAAACATGTACAGGTACTACGTAGAGGTATAACCTGTCATAACATAGTCAACTCTAAGGAAAAAGAAAACAGTTTTAAAAGGTTAAATAAACAGCCTTCTCCAAGGCTCTAGCCCATTGGTTCTTACCCTGGCTACACATTAGAATCACCTGGAGAGTTTTCGAAACCTGCCAATGCCTGAGCCCCAGGCTCACGGCCTTTGACTTAATTGATTAAATTGATAGATTTAAAAGCTCCCCAGATGATTCTAACGTGCAGGCAACATTGAGAACCACTGTTTCAGACAAATAAGGAATATGTCAGTGTGCCAAAACTGCAACATGGACGTGTACCAAGAGATGCAAAGAGAAAGTGAGTATTTACAGAACATCACAATGAGGCATAAATAAAAGTGATGAATAGATATGAAATTTCAACAATGGATACACAGCTCTATCAAAGTTTTTGACAAGAGATTTCAAATACCTGGGTCCCAGTAGGGAAGCAACTCCTGAAAGAGGAAGACTTGTTCATCTATTTTTTATTTAAGTTCCAGGATACACGCACAGGATGTGCAGGTATGTTACGTACGTAAACATGTGCCATGGTGGTTTGCTGCACCTTTCAACCCATCACCTAGGTATTAAGCTCAGTATACATAGCTATATTTCCTGATGCTCTCCCTCCCACTACCAACAGGCCCTTGTGTGTTGTTCCACCCCTTGTGTCCATGTGTTCTCATTGTTCAGCTCCCACTTATAATTGAGAACATGCAGTGTTTGGTTTTCTGTTCCTGTGTTAGTTTGCTGAGGATGGTGGCTTCCAGCTTCACCCATGTCCCTGCAAAGGACATGATCTCATTCCTTTTCATGGCTGCACAGTATTCCATGGTGTATATATACAATATTTTCTTTATCCAGTCTATAATTGATGGGCATTTGGGTTGATTCCATGTCTTCACTGTCGTGAATAGTGCTGCAATGAACATATGTGTGCATGTATCTAATAGGATGATTTATATCATTATTTATTTTAACTGAGGAACTGTTAATGACATTAGCTTTGTTTCTTATTTAGTAAAGCAGACTTTTAGATATATGCTAAATTGACCATAGGTGAGAATGTACTTACACAGATACTATTTCAGTGTTCTGACAGTTATTTCCTATGTGACCTTAATCAGTTGACATCTTAGTGCCTGATCACATCTTCTGTGCCTTTATCCAAAAAGTATGCCTCAAAAAGGTCATGGTCAGCCCTAGCCAATGTTCTTTCCTAGAAATTTTGCCACTTGCATCTACAAATTTCAATATTTATAAATTCAGGGTTTTAAATATAAGAAATCATGTACTATTCATTACTTTTGAAAAATATGTAGATATTGAAGTTTGTTGTTAAATAAGTTCCTATTTTATTTTCATTCATACACACACACACACACACACACACACACACACACACGAATACTTGTTATTAGGAATTAACCTTTTGGGCAACTGATAACCTCTGCTCTTCATTTATCTCCAGTATGTTCTCCAGGTTCTTGTAAACGTCTAAAAATTCAACACTTTTTGTTTTGTTGAGTTTTGTTTTTGTTCTTCTAGTACTCTGATTCTTCATTGGAATGGGGGAAACATTTTATATATACCAGACTTGCCAGTTTTCCAAATAAAATTTCCTACCTACAGATCTGATAATGGTTGCTAAATGTAGATTTTCTCTCAACAGCACAAACTTGTTGTGAGGGCTCTCATCAAAGAGCTCAGTCTTACACTAGGTGTTGCCCAGTTGCTAGGTGAAACAATGGATGTAAATGCAGAATATTTCTTCATATTCTGTAAAATAATGCATATAGTATTGGTCAATGTCTCTACTATGAAGTGTCAAATCAATAACTTCCTTTTGAAATTGAAGGACAGAACCGTTTTGCTTTCTGGACGTTGAACAGGAATTTCCTTTGATTAGTCATGGAAAAAACAGTGTAAGTTACTATTTCCAATTACCTGTGTCTATTGCCTAGAAGGTCAGAACCAGCTCTAAGAACAGCTATCTCCCTTCCCATGTTCTTCTTATGGAAAATTGATTCAAACACTTATGGAGAGAGTCAGCAGTGGCCTGAATTGCTTATGTTTCTGAGGCAGTTTACTTTGCCAGACTTTTGACTTTTGTTCTTATTTTTGAAACCTTATTTTTCATATGGCTTTAATGGTAAGCTCTTCAAAATTTTTTTGAAGTATATTAAAATTTTTCTTTAAAAAAATGAACATTTTGGCAAAATAAATTTTTAGATAGTTTGAAATTGCCAGGCTTGTTTTATAATTTGATTCGTATTAATAATAATAACAGCTAGCATTTATTGAGTCAGGCATGGGGCTAATGGCTTTACAAGTATTTCATTTACTTCTGACAGCTATAGGAGACAGTATTTTTATTCCCAGTTTTCAGAAAAGGAAACTAAAAGAAGTTATCTAACTTATGATCATTAATGTACAATATTTAGTTTCTAATTATAAAACTTGACTAATGACACTGGGGACTTTCCAAGGACAAAAGAGAACAGGATAGTAAGTTCAAAGTAGATTGGATAATTTTTTATAGAAACAGGGTCTCACTATGTTGCTCAGGCTGGTCTCAAACTCCTGGCCTCAAGCAGTTCTCCCACCTCAGCCTCCTGAGTAGCTGAGATTACAGGCATCAGCCAGCATGCCTGACTGATTGGGTAATTTTGAGAACAAAGAGGAGAAGGCTGCCAAAATAATGAGCGCAAATTAGGTAAGGGGTTAAGAATTTTTATCTACCTTATGAATGATACCTTAAAGAATATTAATCACATCAACTATTAAACTAACTATGAAAAGTTAAGTTTATGTGTCTTATTCCACAGAGCTAAAAGCCCTTGAAGAGGAATCTTTTCTTTGAAACCATACATACATACATATATATTTGAGCTATGTATGCTGTGCATGACTGTTTTGAGAGTGGTAGTGTGTATCCTTGCTTAACAGTTAGAAAGATGAAACATAGAGACTTTGCATGTATTTTATCTATTTTTTAGCAGCAAAATGAAGTCTTCTGATCCAAATCCATATCTGGGTAAAAGATTTGGCTTAATGGATGGCTTAAATATGAGTGAGTAGCAATAGTATTGTTGATTTATAGGGTCTATCCCTAAAATCCTCAAAACTGTGTTTATTTTTCTAAAAATCCTTCTCAACTATTTCAAAGAACAATAAAAATGAAGACTAATACTTTTTGTTTATAAACTAGATGATATAAAATAGAAACAATACTTGTAGCAATATGCTTTCTTCTTATATTCCCCTATAGTTAATGAGAATGCCTTCTGTAGGATCTGAGTTGGGAGTTTCCAAGAAACCATAAAAAGAATGATCTTCAAAGATCACGATATTTGGGTTTGAATCTCAGTTGGAAACCTTTGAGATCTTTGATCTTGGGCAATTTGCCAAAATTTGGGGAATTTGCCCCAAGTCTAGATTCTGTAAAGACAGAAATTCATGCTAATTCATTTAGAGCAATTTGATATAAATCATTCCCTGTACAGAGCCTTCATCTCTAAAAGGTGTCATCATCTCTAAAATATGAGGCAAAAAAATTACTTTGGAAAGTGTTGAAGGATAAAATGAAACAAGTTACAGAGAGTCTGAGAAACAGAAGGGATTCATAAAATAGTAGATCCTCTTGCCACCTCCCTCCCTCCCTTCCCAGTAAGATATCTTTCCCTCATTTTCCAACTGGTTTTACAATAAATACTATTGCTCAAGGTTGATTCAAATACATCTTTGGTTTTGGTTTTAGTAGTAGTTCTACCTACTTCCCTGTCTCAAATATTATTATATTATGTTATATTATATTATACTATATTATATTATATTATATTATATTATATTATATTATATTATATGTGGGAAGTAGAAAAGTTTCTTTTTCAAGTTTCCTTTATTGTTAAAGAATAAGTGTGCTAATAACTCTGTTAAACCCTATCCTATGTAGCTGTTAGACATGCCATGCTTACAGGTACATAGTACATTTTATGTCCTTTTACTTTAACCAAGATAATCTGTGCTGGACGTGCTCACAGGCATGTCCCAGTTCTCCATTGCTTTTACCTGTTTAGAAAAGTTTTAAGCTATTAGCTAATTGGGTTTTAGTTTAGATTGTGAGCTCTGGCTCCAGCCAATGGAGATCAGACACAGCACTAAGAATGACCCCAAATGGATAATGGATAAATTTGTCTATTTTTCCCTTGTTCATTGTACTCTTGTGGCAAGAGGCTAGTGACAGTACCATTCCTGCAGTCCAGGAAGTAAAAATTGTGTTGGTGAAAGATTCTTTGTCTCAGTACTAATTTTTCTTATGGTACCAAGCATCTATTTCCAACATCATATTTGTAATGTTACTACTTCAGAAATTGGAAGTCTAGTTTCTGTAAAGACAGAAATCCATTCTAATTCATTCAGAGCAATTTGACATGAATCATTTGCTGTACATAGTGGTATTAAATAATAATTGGCAGCTTGGCAATATGTATTTACTTTAAGACATCATTATTTTTCTACTAGCAAATAATTAAGATTTCTTCCAAGGAGTATCCTATATTTTGAAGTATAAATGTCAAACAGGCAAGGCTTAACAACTAAGGAGAAAGGATAATGTACTCTACAGTAAAAGTGGTACAATATCAAGGTTCAAGCTGGACATCATGGATTTCGAATCCAGAAGTCAGGAGCTTCAGATTCAGTAAATGCCATTCTTCATTCTGAGAGCCCTCTATGAGTCAGTTTTTATGTGAAGTCTATATAGCTGAAACATGTCTGGAACATTTGCTAATATTTGGCACATTAGACAGAGTTCTCCCCAACAAGCTGAGATTCATTTATTCAGACATGCCAATATGTTCCCTGGTTTCCTAGTAAATCTCATGTACCTCCTGAAAGAGGCAAAACTTCATTAACTCTGCATCCTCCAAACTGAAAAATATTAAATATGCTCATTTCTGAAAAAAAAAGTCCCTTTAACGTTGTGTTTTACTTTTGTTTGTTTATTGTGTATTTAATAAACATAAAGAACTATAGGCTGGGCATGGTGGCTCACACCTATAATCCCAGCATTTTGGGAGGCTGAGGTGGGTGGGTAACCTGAGGTCAGGAATTCAAGACCAGCCTGGCCAACATGGTGAAACCTCATCTGTACTAAAAATACAAAAATTAGCCAGGCATGGTGGCGCACACCTGTAATCCCAGCTACTAAGGGGGCTGAGGTGGAAGAATTGATTGAACCCGGGAGAGGGAAGCTGCAGTGAGCCAAGATCACGCCACTGCACTCCAGCCTGGGCAACAGAGTGATACCCCATCTCAAAACCAAACAAATAAACAAACAAACAAAAAACATGAAGAATAATGACAATGTAGGATATATCAATTAATCACCCCAGATCTATTCTTCCCTTTTACTGACCTCCATTCCTCCACCTACAGGTGTTGAGAGAGAACCCAGAATTCCCATGCTTCAAGCAATTGCCCACATACCTCCTCTTTTGTAACCTCTTAACCTCTCCACTTTTCTTTACTTCAAGATCATTAACTCAAATTCAATTGTACCCTCACTTCTGTGTTCATCAGTCGCAGGTCTCTTGGTTTATCATTAATGTGCACCTGTCTTTTCTGATGCTGTCTCCCACCCATCCACAATTCCGAGCCTTTTCCTCTATGCCCTTTAAAAATAGTTCTCAAATTTTTTTGTCACAGGACTCCTGGAAATTCTTAAAAATTATTGCAGACACCCAAAAAGCTTTGTTTATGTGGGTTATGTTTACCAGTATTTGTCGTATTAGGAAGTAAAAACAAAATTATTATTTAAAATTAATAAACTCATTGCATATTAACATAAATTACACTTTTATGAAAAATATATTTTATAAAAACAAAAAATTAAGTGAGAGGAGTGGCAATATTTTATGTTTTTGTAAGCCTTTTTAACATCTGCCTTATTAGAAGACAGCTGGATTCGTATATCTCCTTCTGTATTCAGTGTGTCATGACATACTATTTTAGTTGATGTATATGAATAAAATTCAGCTTTACCCAGATATGTGGTTTGAACAGAAAGAATATTTTAAGAATATTTTCAGATAATTGTGGATATTCTTTTTTGACACTATATCAAAACTCAAGTAGTGGTAGTTTCTTAAAAATTAGTTGTAATGTGAAACCTTAAACCATATTTAAAAAGTTATTTTTATTCTGTTACGTTAAAATTCTATCTTACACTTTGAATAGATCTTCTACCTATGCATTTTATAACATCATGCATCACTTGTTTGAAAAATATTGCTTCACTGAGTTATGCAGATGTTCCAAAGGCTGACAGATTTTATTATATAGTATCAAAAAATCATATTTGTTAATACCACCACTAATCTCATCAAAGGAGTCTCTAAGTATGGAAAGCTGTTGCTGTGGCAGATGAAAGTTTTCCATACTTTAAAATTTTACTTAAAAGCTTACATTTTATCATTGGCAACAAACACTGTCAATCATTTTTCTCCAAGTAACAGGTTCACTTTAGTCATTTCTGAGAAATTGTCTGCCAAATACCCAAGACTAAGTAGCCATCATTTGTATTGTCAGTCTTTCCATCAAGAATAATCTTCAGGGGAAAAGGTGGTTAGCTTGGCTGGTAGCCCAGCCAGTTGCACATGTGCTTTCCTTCAAGACAACTACTTACACTTCAGTATGTAGAACAAGTGTTTTATGCATAGTTCATACTTAATCACATGGAATTGAATAGACATGCAATCAAAGGTTGAGATTGAAAAAAACTGCTATTCTAGAATTAAAGATCATCAACAAAACCCCCTGAATTGTATTTTTACTATAAGAGGGGTATAAGTGTTATATGAAGTGATTTGAAATTGTCACAACATATTCACATCATCCTGTAATCTCTTAACCAGTCTTTTTGAAAGATTGAGTTTTCTTTCTCAATAAATGAGCCTTCTTCTCATTGTATACTTACACTTTATCCTTGTACCAACTAGGACGTTTGGGCTGCAGGTAAGAACAAATTTTACTCAAAATGTTTTAGATAGTCAGGAAAGTTGTCATCTCTGAAAACGGGAAATGCTATGGTAGGTTGTCTTTAAGGCTGGTTAATTCAAGGCTCCTGGTACCAAGTCTCACATTTCCAAGTGACACATGAGTATATGGAACATCTGGTACAAAATAAGATGCTGCCTTTTCCTGTGAGTCTCTTTCTAGGAATGATGAGGCCTTTCTCAAGGACCCTCCAGCAGATCTCATCTCACATCTCATGCCAGACTGCACCATGACTACCTATGCCCATTAGAAAGGAATCTCCATGACTAGCTAAGATTAATCAAGATTTACTCTTAAGCTCTAGGTAGGGTCACCTACCGGAAGGGTTGAATGCCTGAATAAAATCAGGCTTCATTCAGTAAAGAAGAGGGTAGGAGTGGTGTTGGGATAAGTGCTGCCAATGCCCTGTCCACAGCTTTTTTGCTCTCCCTCCTGTACTTCAAAGACTGCTGACTACAAATTCTTGTGACTCCTGGATTGAGAGGTTTTCCTGGGCATAGAGCTATAAGGTGTGCACAGGACAAGCCAGTAGTACCAGAGAATTGTAACTCCCTAAAAATGCACTCTCTATTGGCTGCCTTCCTCACTTGTCTCATTTTTTTCGCCTCCCTTACCAGTGTCTCCTGTTATCATTTCCCAAATAAACTACCTGTAGTAGCATCCTTGTCTCAGGGTCTGCTGCTGGGGAACCCAAATCAGGAAAATGGCCCACCCATCCCCATTACCATGAGAAACTCAGAAGCCATTTTTCAATTCTTTGTTCTCAGAGGGCCTTTATTAGTCTTCTTCTCCTATAAGAGTTCCTGTTCTTTGCAGAAAACTGTGAAAAGGAATATATAGAGATGGACTTATTCTTGTGTAAGCATGCATATAATTGATATTTTTTGAGACAGAGTCTCACTCTGTTGCCCAGGCTAGAGTGCAGTGGTGCAATCTCGGCTCACTGCAACCTCCAACCCCCAGATTCCAGCAATTCTTCTGCCTCAGCCTCCCGAGTAGCTGGGATTACAGGTGCGTACCACCATGCCCAGCTAATTTATGTATTTTTAGTAGGGATGGGGTTTCGCCATGTTGGCCCTACTGATCTCAAACTCCTGACCTCAAGTGATCCACCCACCTTGACCTCCCAAAGTGCTGGAATTACAGGTATGAGCCACCATGCCAAGCCACATAAGTTATTTTTATTAAGTGCATGAAATTAAGCACGTTGCCTGCCATACCCAGGTCTCCTCAGAAAGCATGTCCCCCAAGCCTCCACTCAAGTGGCAGTCATATATGGTGACATTTTCACCCAAGTGTAGCCTGTGCTTTGCCTGGCAGTGCCCACATAGTATGAAAAGATAAAGACAATCTAATTTCCTCTCTTGAAAATTTCAATTCGGAAATACCAGTAACAAGAGAATGAAGAATTTCACTGTGGGACAATGAGCTGGAGTTAGGAACAGTTTGTCATGGCCATAAGGCAGTAAACAGAAATTATTATGAACCAGAAACTGAGAAAACCAAAATTACAATGTACTAAAAAATGATAGATGAAGGACAGGAAAACAGTAAGCAGATAGTATCAGTTCAAAAGGAAGTGGGCAGACTAGGAACACCTAAGTATTATTGATAGGGAATCTGTGCAATGGAGACTCATAGAACTGAGGTTTTGAGAGCTATTCCTGTTCCTGCCTCTGCTTCCAACAATAATTTCCATGAGGCTTGGCACTGTTATAGCTACTGAACTGGAATTTTTAGGAGATTGTATCTCTTTATTGGCCATGTCTATCCTAATACCAGTTTTCCTTCTATGAAACAGCTTGAATAAGCTTCTCATTACAATATTCTAACCAAAATGCTTTTACAAAGTTTGGTCACAGAAAAAGCCAGATTTCTTCAATATACAATGAGACATTTAACATGTAGTCCATGTTTCACAACAATGTGAATATACTTAACATTACTCAACTGTATACTTTAAAATGATTAAGAGGGTAAATTTTATGTTTTTTTACCACAGTTATATACACACATGTATATAGGTTATATACATTATACGTATTTTTTCAATTTGTATGTCTCTATATGAGATAATAAAAAGAAAATTAAAAATAAGACATAGTACATAGTTACGAAAAAAATTAAAATATAGCATCCTGTCTTGTGATACACCCACATAATAGTTGCATTTTCTAGAATGGAATGTTACTTTTTACAGTTAAAGAGAAATAACCTATGATTGCACTCTTAATCCCACACCCAAATTGAGGATTTAGAAGTACCTGTGCATTACCAGAGGAATTCAGAGAAAGAAATTAATTTGCTGTGACCATTTTCCCTAAACCTAGAGAAAGAAGTGTAAGGAGACCAACTGAAGAGTTTCCTGTATTTCTCATGTAGGTTGAGAAACTCACTGGTAAGAGCCACTCATTCCTAAGTAATGTACAGGACCTTGAATCTGTCTAGTGAGCTGGTTTAAAACATAAGTGAGAGAAACATTGCTTCTTTGAGGATCATGTGTATTCCCACAATAATTTGGAAGAAACATACCATCTACACACTAGAGAAATAGCATGTCTTGAACTCATGTCTTGTCCAAGAAAGTATGCTAAAGGGTCAAATAGAAAGAAGCTAGAAGGCTACCAGATGTCTAGGAGCTAAGGAAGGAGTTAGTAACCAGACAAGGGCAATCATACACTTCTCTCTATATAGGAACTTAAGGTGAGAGACCCCCAGCACTGAGATGAAGAAAGGCAAAGCACCACACAGGTCTCTGGTGAACCCATAAAGGTGTACCCAAAAAATTCCCCTTTAAATGCCTTCCAGATCTAGAGAGCATTGATACTAGATTATCATTCAATGACATGCAAGCAAGAGTGGTTTCGGCTTACACCCTTCTGCCTCTCCTAGATCTAAATCTAGAGTGATCTGAAATGGCTTTGTGGAAAAAAAGGTTAATGTGCAAGAGGAGAGAGAAAGAGCAAGTTAACCAGAACCTGCATGTCTCTACCCACCCACCCACTAGCCACCAGCCTGCAGCAAGCAGACTAGAAGAGAGAAGCTTTACCTTCAAATGAAACTTAGTACTTTGACAGGACAAATTAATTACTGACTAAAGATTGTTTCATTTCCAAAAAGTAACCATCAGAATCATGGAACTGTCCTTAAGTTTGATCAAAAGCCAACAAAAGAACCAGCCCCATAGAATAAATTTAAAGAGCTAAATATTGGAAGACAAAAATAAAGTTGCTTTATACTTATATTCCATGAACCTGCTTAGTCAATGGAAAGGTTACAGATATTTAATTTTAGGAAATGGTTAGATTGGATAAAAGTTTTTTTTAAAAAAAGGGCTAAATCTGATCACATAAACGTTACATTTTAAAAATAACCAAAGAAAATGCCACAACCCTTATTTAGATAGGAACAATATTTCTGAGTAGCAAAGGAACAAGCAAAATAAAACAAAAGCACAACTGAAAAAATCTTGAGTTGATATCTAAAAAGTTTAAAGGAACTGGAGAGCATCAGAACATTAGGAATTTTCCCACGCAAAAAAATGTTGCAAATTCTATTTTCCAAATTTTAATTCCATTATTTTGCAATGAATATCATAAAAATTTCAGACCTAGGCCTACTCTCTCCTCTATACTCTAATTTTGTGTTGCTCTTTCTAACATGTATAATGAAACAGACACAGATTTTTAAGCATAACAGTATTACTCAGAATAGTAATAATTTGCTGAGCACTCATTCTGTGTCAGGTTTGGTGCTATAAGACTCATGTGTGTCATCTTATTTGACCTTTGATATGGTTTGGTTGAGTATCCACCCAAATCTCATCTTGAATTGTAGCTCCCGTAATCCCCACGTGTCATGGGAGGAACCCTGTAAGAGGTAATTGAATCATGGGGACAGGTTTTTTTCCATGCTATTTTCATGATAGTGAATAAGTCTCACAGGATCTGAGGGTTTAATAAAGGGCAGTTCCCCTACACACGCTCTCTTGCTTACCACCATGTATGACATGTCTTTGTTCCTCCTTCGCCATCCACCATGATTGTGAGGCCTTCCCAGCCATGTGGAACTATGAGTCCATTAAACCAATTTTTCTTTATAAATTACCCAGTCTCAGGTATTTCTTCATAGCAGTATGAAAATGGACTAATATAGTAAATTGCTACTAGTAGAGTGGGGTACTGCTATTTAGATACGCAAAAATGTGGAAGTGACTTTGGAACTGAGTAACAGGCAGAGGATGGAACGGTTTGGAGGGCTCAGATGAAAGCAGGAAGGTGTGGAAAAGTTTGGCACTTCTTATAGACTTATTGAATCGTTTTGAGCAAAATGGTGATAATGATATGGACAATGAAGTCCAGGCTGGGGTGGTCTCAGATGGAGAAGAAGAACTTATTGGAAACTGGAGCAAAGGGGATTCTTGCTATGCTTTAGCGAAGAGACTCATGGCATTTTGTCCCTGCTCTAGAGATCTGTAGAATTTAGAACTTGAGAGAGATGATTCAGAGTATCTGGCAGAAGAAATTTCTAAGCAGCAAAGCATTCAAGACGTGATTTGGGTGCTCTTAAATGCGTTCAGTTTTATTCATTCACAAAGATATGGTTTGGAATTAGAACTTATGTTTAAAAGGGAAGCAGAGCATAAGAGTTTAGAAAATTTGCAGCCTGACAATGTGATAGAAAATAAAAACCCATTTTTCAGGGGAGAAATTCAAGCTGGCAGGAGAAATTTGAATAAGCAATGAAGAGCCAAATGTTAATCTCAAAAACAGTGAGGAAAATGTCTCCAGAGTATGTCAGAAGTCTTCACAGCAGCCCCTCCCATCACAAGCCAGGAGCCCTAGGAAAAAAAAAAATGGCTTCATGGGCCAGGCCCAGATCCTTGCTGCTTTGTGCAGTCTTGGGACTTGGCGACCTGTGTCTCAGCTGTGGCTAAAAAGGGACAACATACAGCTCAGGCCATTGCTTCAGATGGTGCAAGCCCCAAACCTTGGCAGCTTACACATGGTATTGGGCCTGCAGGTGCACAGAAATCAAGAATTGAGGTTTGGGAAGCTCCGCCTAGATTTCAGAGGATATATGGAAATGCCTGAATGTCCAGGCAGAGGTGTGCTGCAGGAACCCTAATGGAGAAACTCTGCTAGGGCAGTGTAGAAGTGCAATGTGGGGTGGGAGACCCCACACAGAGTCCCCACCAGGACACTGCCCAGTGGAGCTGGGAGAAGAGGGCCACCATCCTCCAGACTCCTGAATGGGAGATCCACTGATAACTTGCATCATGCACCTTAAAAAGTCACAGACCCTCAATGCCAGCCCATGAAAGTAGCCAGGAGGGAGGCTGTACCCTGCAAAGGCACAGGGGCAAAGTTGCCCAAGACCATGAGAACCAACTTCTTATATCAGCGTGACCTGGATGTGAGACATGTAGTCAAAGGAGATCATTTTGGAGCATTAAAATTTGTCCCACTGGACTTTGGACTTACATGGGGCCTGTAGCCCCTTAGTTTTGGCCAATTTCTCCCATTTGGAAAGGGTGTATTTACCTAATGCCTGTACCCCATTGTATTTAGGAAGTAACTAACTTGCTTTTGATTTTACAGGCTCATAGGCAGAAGGGACTTGCCTTGTCTCAGCTGAGACTTTGGACTGTGTGGACTTTTGAGATAATACTGAAATGAGTTAAGACTTTGGGGCACTGCTGGGAAGGCATGATTGGTTTTGAAATGTGAGGACACGAGATTTGGGAGGGGCTGGGGGGAAATGATATGGTTTGGCTGTGTCCCCACCCAAATCTCATCTTGAATTGTAGCTCTCATAATCCCCACATGTTGTGGGAGGAACCCAGTGGGAGGTCACTGAATCATGGGGGTGGGTCTTTCCCATGCTGTTCTTATGATAGTGAATATGTCTCACAATATCTGATGGTTTTATAAAGGGCAGTTCCACTGCACATGCTCTCTTGCCTGCCGCCATATAAGACATGCCTTTGCTCCTCCTTCACCTTCCACTATGATATCCTCTCCCCAGCCATGTGGAATTGTGAGTCCATTAAACCTCTTTTCATTTATAAATTACCCAGTCTCAGGTATTTCTTTATAGCAGTATGAAAATGGACTAATACAACCTTCAAAATGCTATTGTAAGTAGGTAGTTAGTTGCTATTGTTATCTCCTTCTTACAGATAAAGTCATTGAGGCAGAGAGCAGTGAAATAACTTGCCCAGGACCATAAAGTTATTAACTTCCCAAGCCAAACCCAGAACACACACTTCTCTAGTGTGTTTCACTTTGCTGGAAAGAAGTCCAAAAAGAAAACGAGAGATGCTTTAGAGTATTTATTGATCTATTGCCAGGCTTTGCTTTCTGACCTCAGCTGGGGTCTGAGGTTCCTTTAACACCTGTGCCATTTGGAGAGTCGGAGTGGGTATGTTGTCTCCTGACAGTTAAAATCCCACTTTCACATGGGCTTGTTAGTAAACAAACTTGAAGTAATTAATCCTCCCAGGCCCCAGTTATCAGCAGTCCCTTTAATAAGTCTAAAGTGATTAAAATAAATCCTCTTTACAATTCCCATCAGCAACAAAATTATTAACAACTAAAAATGATTTCCATGTTTCTAGCTTTCCTGGTGACGAAACTCAGGAATCTATTAAAATTACTTCTGGCCATCAAGCAGAAAAACAAATGTGTTTTCTATAATTCCTTCTTAATAGCACTGGACCAGTTTACCAAAAAACATGACCTGCAAACAACTACATAGCTATCCCCAGTGACAGCATGCTAGCACTTTTTATTCTGCTAAAAAAATCATCTTCCTCATTACAACCTTGATGCTTTCTACATTGTCAGATTCTCATATTTTGTTTGTAAATTATCCCTCATACCTGTGGAAGCTGTGTGAGGCTGGTGCTACTTCTATGAATAAATAATAGATTCTTCTCTACAGCAAAGAAACAACATACCAAAGCCGTATAATCATTTATATCTACATATTACCTTCAGAATAACATCTTTCCATCAACTGAGATTTTGTTAGAAAATCCAGTTGGGTAATGTGATCAGCTACATCCCAATGTACTAAGGTCACAAGGAGGAGCTTTCATTCGTCTCCTTCCTTCTGTGTTCCAGTGTGCCCCTGACTGTGATCACAGCCTGTCACCTTCCCCAATTCTTCTCAATCCTGTGTTTATTCCCTTATATCTATTCTTCCCAGCTTTTCTTCCTTTATGTGTCCTTATTAACTTCATCGTCCTCATCAGATGACTTGGAGCGATCACGGAGAGATGATTGGTAAATGAATTGCATTAGCAATCAGTTTACTTAAGATTCACCCTCCCTCCTTGTATGTGTGAATTAGGGAATTAGAGGGACTAGGAAGAAAGCAGGCAGGGACAGGTACAGAGGGGAAGGAAAGAAGGAAGGAAGAAAGGAAGAAAAGATGTGACATATAAGATATTTGTAGCAATGCACCTAGGAGAGACATTATATGATAAAGGGATTATATTATGCCATTCCCACTATAATAGATCTTTGGAAAAATTTTTAAATGACCCTTTAGATGAAAGTTGGAAGAGTTTAAAAGAAGAGAATCTGGTGTTTCTCCATGATTATTTTGTTCACAATCTTTTTCCCCCCTCAAATAATTCCATCTTACTAAGTTGGGATGGAGTGGAGAGTAGAGGGCAGAAAAAGAATATCTTTGGCCTCTATTCAGTGTGGGTGTAGATTTGAAATCCAGGCAGTCTGCCCAACAGGACTGGATTACCTACTGAATATGTTGGAATATCTAGAACATTTTTTTAAATGGCTGAGTCACTTCTGACTTGCCAACCATATGTTGAACCACAAATATTTACATCAAGACAATTTAAAAAAATAAGACTTGAAACAGGGATTTTTCCCTACAGTAAAGTGCCCTGCAGATTTTTGTACCAAGTTGGTGAAAACTGTGTTATGGGCTGAATTTTGTTCCCTTAAAATTCACATGTTGAAGTCCTAACTCCCAACTCAGAATATGACTGAATCTGGAGATAGGGCCTTTAAGGACATAACTAAAGTAAAATGAGGTCTTATGGGTGGGTCCTAAACCAATGTGACTGGTTTATTTGTGACTGGTGTCTGTGTCTGTGTGAAGTTGCAGGGAGAAGGTTGCTATCTACAAGCCAAGAGGAGAGGCCTCAGAAGAAACTAACCCTGTCACACCTTGACCTCATACTTCTAGCCTCCAAAATTGTGAGAAAATAAATTTCCTGTTGTTTAAGCCACTCGGACACTGTGGCTTTGTTATGGAAGCTCTAGCAGACTAATCCAGTGTGCCATACAGAACCCAGTCCCCTTTTCCCCCCTTTTCAATTTTTATTTTAGAATCAGTGGGTATATGTGCAGGTTTGTTACAAAGGCATGATGCTGAGGTTTAGGGTATAATTGAGCCCATCACTCAGGTAGCAAGCATAATACCCAGTCCTTATTCAGGTTCCCAAAACTCAGAAATCAGAAACTGGAGTTGTTTAACTTTAGATATGGTAAGGATATAAAAAGAACTCCAGAATTACAATTGGTAAATGGAAGGAAAGGGTAAATTAATGTAAAAATACCATGTGTTACTATTTCTTATCAACCATCAAAATGGGCTGTGAGTTACAGGGTGGGGCCAACAACATTATGAATATTAGAGTACTAGAAAGAAGACAAAGGATAGCCTTTTTGTGATTGTCACCTATTTTCCTGGAACACAGAACATGAATTCCAGGATTCCTTTGGGATTTTGGAGATAGGATGGATAAAATATGGCGGTGACTATACAGCAATAAAACTGTCTAGTTTTGTGCCGTGATCTTCCTGTTTCACTCTGAATAGATGCCTTCATAAAGAGCAAACATGTTTCCTGATACTCCACTCAGGTTTGAGAGGAAATTAGGCAGAAGACTCTCATCAAAACATCTGTATTTCTGGCAAAGAAAGCATGATGCATTATCTCCCAAATTATATGAGGATGTTTCAATAATAATAGTTACAAAATGTCCATGTGCATTTGGGAAACATTATTCTTCAGCATTATAGAATCAGGATTACTGGTTACAACTCTCCTGGTCCTTTACTGCCCATGGTAACATTGTTTACCAAATTAGTTACACTCAATTTGAAGATGTGCTTCATTATATAAGTCAAAGGCATGCGTGTGTTTGTTTGTGTGTTTACATACACATACATGTGTCTGTTTAAAGTGGAAAAGAAAGACACCCGCAGGAGTTTAGACAATGTGCATAATAATAACAATCTATCTGCAAGAATTTCTAAAGGCCCGTCAATGAAGTTTTAGGAATCTTCAATAGGGAACAAAGACAAAATAACCATCCTAAACACTATTAATGGCGTCTTGATATTTTATTTTTCTTTTCACTCTTTTTCTCCATGCTGCTTATCTATTTTTAGCTCTTGGCATCCATTGATCCTTACAGATTCTTAACCTTCTATAAATCCACATTATTTTCTAGAGGCAGATTTGTCTACATGCCTCATTTTTATGATTCTGCTGTTATTAGCCTAATAAGTATTCTCCCTCACACTCACTGCAAAATGGTTTTCTAACAGCATAAACAAATAAAAGAACAAATAAAAAATGTGACTTCATTTGCTATACCCGAGATTTGTGCTTGAAAATAAGCTGCAGCTTTTATTTTCTATGCTCATAAGAAATTTGCAAATCCATCAGGTCAAAATAACCAGCACACGCTAAATGCCTGTTACCTACCATCAGTTTTATTTTTAATAGACATTTGAATAGTTAGAATTGTCATCTGTACATTCTCCTTTGATTATAGAGGAGACAGCCTGCCATTATACCAGAAATAGTTAATGTTAGTGCAGTAGGCAGCCCAGAAACATACAACTCTGTCTGCTTTCAGATTTGTATTTATTGGGAGAAAGTTGAGGCAGTCTATTGTGTGCCAAATTCTTTAAGAAGGTGTTGTATGCTTATCACCTACCTTTTATGAGAATCTTAATTTAAGATCTTAGCAATTATATGATTTGCTTTTCTCTAGGAGGTGTTTTTATGTGACGTCCATACATATATTACTTAGGTTTTTATTGGTATCTAATATGTACATTCTCATCACTATTATAGGACATGCAGAAAACATTAAAAACAAGATATGATTGCCATCATTAAATAAATTACTTATAATTTGGCTGATGAGAAAACACTAATGAACATACATAATACAAGACCAAATTCAGTTAAATCCTAAGATAAAGTTCCTCCTAGATGAGTTCTAAAGAGAGCAACTTCAATAAAAACGGAAATACACAAAGAAAAGCCCAGAGAGAATGTTCATCTGATCTTTGGAGTGGTAGATTGACTTACAGGCTTCATTCTTCACCCTATCCTATATCCATAGGCTTTGACAGGTGACTTTGCAGTTCCCCCATTAGAGACTGAGTATATTGCCGTGGCTTTTAACTTTGAGAATAACCTTGTGCCTTGCTTTGATCAATGGAATGTTAGCAAACAAAGACTTGAAATGTGCTCCCGTGGTGGGCATGCCCTTTTGCACTTCTGCTATCCCTTTGAGGAGAGTCTCCCCCAGGTAGCTACTGCTTCCTCAGCCTGGGTCCCAGAATGAACACACGGAGCAGGCCCAAGCCCAACTTTCTGCAAGGAGCAAAACTCAGTTGGACTCATAGTTGAAAGTAGAGCTATTCAGAGGAGCACAGTCTAGATAAGGCACCTCACAGACACATGAAAAAAATAACTTTTGTCACTGAGCCTTATTACATAGCAATAGCTGATTGATGCACTTGGAGATAGGTTATAGCTTGAACAGGTGAAGGTTAAAACAAGAAGAAAGTGCTTGTTTCTAATATAACATGTCTTGTGAGCTTCGAACATAAATGTTTCATGTTTCTTTTATTTCTCCAATTAATCATCATCCCACTAGACCATATTAGCAGGAGGTCCAGTATCTCTTATTAAAAACCAGCATACCTCCTCCCTCCTAGTTTGTACAAGAACTGTGGTCACTGACTCAGTCCAAAACAGGTTGGAAGAGACCAAGAATTTTCTCAGCCTACTAGGAAGCCCCAGTTTGCTTCTTGGCCCCCATCATTATTGCATGCCATCACTACGAAAACTCATCCCACAGATTGCTCTCTTCTTCACCACTATAATAAGAGCCAGACTACTTTTGAGGCTTGTACAGGATTCAGAGTACCACTCCTTGACCTCTCAAGGTTATAGCCTTTTCAACAATGTCTATTTACATGTTCACCTTTTGTCCTCTAAGTGAAATTGTTGGGCCAAAGCAGCTGGGTTCACAGGGCCTCAAAGCCTCCACTCCAAGCTGCCTGAGAACCAGGCCTCCCTCAACATTTTCTAGACCCTACTGGAAAAGGAACACTCTCACTTCGCTTCCGGTGAGAGCTTCTATTCTGGACAATCAGAGAAAGGCTAGTAACTTTCAGTCTCACCAAAACAATTAACAGTAGCCTAGCCAGGCGCAGTGGCTCACACCTGTAATCCCAGCACTTTGGGAGGCTAAGGCAGGTGGATCACCTGAGGTTGGGAGTTTGAGACCAGCTGGACCAACATGGAGAAACCCCATCTCTACTAAAAATACAAAATTAGCTGGGCATGGTGACGTGTGCCTGTAATCCCAGCTACTTGGGAAGCTGAGGCAAGAGAATCACTTGAACCTGGGAGGTGGAGGTTGTGGTGAGCCAAGGTCGTGCCATTGCACTCCAACCTGGGCAACAAGAGCAAAACTCCATCTCAAAAAAAAAAAAATGCCTTTATTCCTGTGGAGCTCCTTGTTCTTATAGAACTGTCTCCCCAGGGAACAATTATACATACAAAGAGTATCAAGAGAGGCAACATTTTTCGGGTCATAAAAAATTATGAGTGTATATCTCCCTGCCAATTGTATACCTGAAATATTACTTAGAGGTTCAAGAAAGATTCAGAAAATTTTATTCCTAGGCTATGTTCTTATTCACCTTAGAGGAGCAGTTCCTAGTTTCTTTTGCTAAAGTTATTTTTAGATTATGTCTTACCAAACATCACACCAAATACAAAATCCCAAAGACAGGAGTGAGCTTGAGATATTTATAAACTATGCATGCCTTTAAGAAATATGTATTGAGTGCCAAATGGATCCAGGAATACTACTGGGTGCTAGGGAAACTCAGATAAGCAAGATATGTCCCATGTCTTCAAGTAGCTATCTAGTAGAAGAGACAAAAGGGAGTTGTAATTAATTAACTACAAAGAGGTATTGTGTTCAATAGGGAAGAGTTAGAAACAATTCTCAGCAACAGGGTATTGGTTAAGTAAGTTTTTATACCAACATATAGCTTACTATTTTCTACCAATGAAAATAAAATTATAGAATATTTACTGATATGAAAATGTTTTTGATATGTTATTTTTAAAGGCAGTTGCATGCCATATTGTAGCATCAGAACACACTTGTTATATGCAAATAATACATACACATTTAAATGCATAGTATACAGAAATGTAACATATTGGCTAAAATGTTAATTCTGGTTACCTTTTGGTGGCGGAATGATGTGCATTTCTTTTCTTTTTGCTTATTTGTATTTTCTCATGTATTTACAAGGAACTTATATAATAAAAAAAAACTTAAAGGTAATTTTAAGAAAAGGTTAACACATAAGAAGGCCAACCCTTCAAGCAAAGGATGATTGTTCATGGTCAGAAAAATTAGAAATGGTGAAACAATGTACATTCCTCTTCACCGTAAGACTCTACTAATATATTCTCATGCTACTTGATTCTATACCTGGGTCTAAATGGGGCCAATCTCTCTCCATATGAAGCTCCCTTCTTAAATAAATTTTTGCAAATAATTTTAAATAAAATGCTTTAGGATTGAAAGTTTTATGTAAAATCTCTTCCCACATCATCAAAACTAAGAATTCATTTCCTTGAGAGTATGATTTATTTTCTGTGTTATTTGCATAAGGACGTAAGCACAAGATTGGTAACTGCTTATGCTAAAATGCTACATGTGATGGCAAACTGTTTCTCATCTATGCATCAAGAGGCAAAGTAGATATTTCTAGCCCCATTCTGAAAATGTGTTAACCTTTGGCTTTTCCTCATAGGACACAGTAATTTACAATTGTTAAAATTCCATTAATTTTTTTCAGCCATTTCATTTATTTTTTGTCCTGAAATATATACCTATCTTTTCAATATTTATACTGCCTTGGAAATAGTTGGAATAAAATCAGTTTAGGAGCATATACTATGCTCCAGGTACTGTGCACAGTCTTTTACATTGTTTTTTCATTTAACTCTCAAAAAAAAAGTCTGTGAGTATTGTATGCCATCCCATTTTACAGATAAAAAACTTAGTTCTTAAACAAGTATAAATTCCTGCAAAGAGGAACCAAGGCTCCTGAGAGAAATCATTGGTCCAAAGCTGGGGAAGTTAAAATGCAGGTGAACCTGGAATGTTTTGTGAGACAAGAAAGTAAAGAAGCACATAGAAACTCATAGGAACACAGAAACCAGATTAAATAGGCACCCACTGGAAAAACTGGGACAAATTGAGCATAAAAATAATAACGCTAATGTTTACAACAACAACTGAATTTTTAAAAAGTAATCTAAGAGTTAATACTTAGCTAAATTATAAATAGTTCAGTTCAATAGGTAGGTAAGGAGGTAGGTAGGTAAGTAGACAGATAAATAGAGATGATGAGCAGGCAGACAGATAAGAGGGGTAAAGGGGGAGTTCTTTAAGGCAGAATTCCAAGTAATAAACATGAATATTGATAGAGTTTTTAAAAAATCACCTTACAACCACTGTATAAATAATTTATTCAGATGAGAATATTAATAGGTAAAAAATGATTGGGTAAATGCTTATTGGGGGAAAATGATATTTAGATAGCATTTGTCCATGAATGGCTTGTTAATTACAAAGGAAAGTAGTTGCCTAGATAGTGAAGAAATCTGGTGGATAATAATGTAGGCAAGTGACCCATGTCAACATCACTAAAAATGAAGCAAACCGACATCAAGTGCCTCCAAATACAATGCACTGAGCAAGACACGATAGCATTTAGGAAGTATTTTTGCCAAAAATGCATAATCTGAATAAAATTATGAAATAATTTTCACCCAAATTGAATGACACTCTGCAAAACGACTGTCCTGGACTTCTCAAAAATAACGGTGGAGCCTGGTACAGCAGCTCATGCCTCTAATCCCAGTACTCTGGGAGGCCAAGACAAGAGAATTGCTTGAGGCCAGGACTTTAAAACCAGCTTGGGCAGCATGGTGAGACCTCATCTCTAAAATAAATAAATAAATAAAAACATTACCTAGGTGTGGTAACACACCTGTAGTCCCAGCTACTTGGGAGGCTGAGGTGGGAGTATCACTTCAGCCTAGGAGCTGGAGGTTGCAATGAGCTATGATCACGCTACTGCACTCCAGCCCAGGTGACAGAGCAAGACTGTCTCAAAATAATGGTAATAAAATAAAATAAACAATGTCATGAAAGATGACAGACAAGAAAAAGGCTGAAGAACTGACCTAGGTCAAGAGACTAAAGCGACATAAAAACTAAAGCACTATAGTATACTAGATTGGGTCCCACATTAGGAAAAGAACGTTGTTATAAAGGACATCTGGGAAAAAATTGTTTACTTTTAAATAAGGATTTTGTGTTAGATGACTATATAATATCAACTGTTGTGAATTTATAATTGTGTAGAAGATATTACTCTAATTTTATATAATTAGAGTATATAATATATAATAAAGTATATAATTTATATAATTAGAGTATATAATATACTCTATTATATAATTTATATAATTTGAGTATATAATATATAATAAAGTATATAATGAAATATTTAGAGATAAAGGGTCATTATGTCAAAAGTATACTCTAAAGTAGATACAGCAAAATAGTAACAACCAGTCAATCTAGGTAAAGGATATAAGGGTTCTTATTACACTTAATTTTACCTTTTCTCTAGGCTTAACATTTTTTTCACAACAAAATGTGGGAGCAAAAAAAGGCTTAAGTAACTTGCCAAAGATACACAGTAAGTGGTAGCACTAGGACTGAAACCCAGACTTTCTGTCTGCAAAGCCAGCCAGGGCTCTTGACTATACCTCATTATCTGAGCAGCCAGAGGGATCACTTCAAAAGGCCAGTCTGATTAAAACTTTCCCAGGGTTTCCCTTCTTAGAGCAAAAGCTAACAACTTTATTTACAATTGATTACATGGCACTGCACCACTGCTATTCAGAGTACGGTCTGTATACCTGGGAAGGATTAGAAATGCAGAGCTCCAGACCTACTAAGTCTGAATCCCCACTTCAACAAGATACCCAGGGGATTCACACTCACATTAAAGCTTGGGAAGAGCTGCCCCCATGACTTGGCCTCCTTAGTAACTCTAACCTCATCTATCAGTCTCCCTCTTTCTCACTGCACTCCCGCCATATTGGCCTCCTTGTGTTTCTCCATCATTCCACACACAATACCACCTCAAGGCCTTTGCACTTACTATGTCTTCTGCTTGCAGTGAATTTGTCACTGATATCCATGTGGCTAAGTTGCCCAACTCCTTCAGAACTCTCCTCAAATATCACCTAATCAGTGAGGCTTTTCTGATATAAAACGCCTCTACATTCCCCCAAGAATTCCTATCTATTTACCCTGCTTGCTTTTTCTCCAAAGCCCCATTGACCACCTAGCATACTATGTCTTTGCTTCTTGATTTGTTTACTGTCTTTATTCCCCTTCACTCCTGTAAGATCCATGAGACCTGGAGACTTTGTTTCATTCTTAGCTTTATCCCTAGCATCTAGAACAGTACCTTATGCATAGTAGCTACTCAATAAATACTCATAGAATGAATTTATAACCAAAATACCTGTAATTGAAACACTTTATAATTGTCCACATTTTAGAGAAACAGATTTGGACAAGTCAAGGAACCTGCCTGTATCAGTCAGTTCTCATACTGCTAATAAAGACACTCTCAAGATTGGGTAATTTTTTATATTAATTCATTTATTTTACTTTAGGTGCATACTATATCTGGCATTTCTTCCCGTGTTATCCCTCCCCACCATCCCCTCCCTCCCCACCCCTGGTGTCCTTCTCCCATTTCCCCCCAGCTGCCCCCAGTGTGTGATGCTTCTTTCCCTGAGTCCATGTGTTCTCATTATTCAACACCCACCTATGAGTGAGAACAGGCAGTGTTTGGCTTTCTGTTCTTGTGTCAATTTGCTGAGAATGATGGTTTCCAGATTCAGCCAAGTCCCTACAAAGGACAAGAACTTATCATTTTTTATGGCTGCATAGTATTCCATAGTGTATATGTGTCACATTTTCCTTGTCCAGTCTGTCATCAATGGGCATTTGGGTTGGTTTCAGGTCTTTGCTATTGTACACAGGGCTGCAGTGAACATACATGTGCATGTCTTTATAGTAGAACAATTTATAGTTCTTTGGGTATATACCCAGTAATGGGATTGCTGGGTCAAATGGGATTTCTATTTCTAGATCCTTGAGAAATCACCACACTGTCTAATTTATAAAGAAAAAGAGGTGTAATGGACTCACAGTTCCACATGGCTCGGGAAGCCCCACAAACATGGCAGAAGGCAAAGGAGGAGCAAAGTCACGTCTTACTTTGAAATGCACACATAAAAACTAAGGCAGCAGGCAAGAGAGGGTGCGCAGAGGAACTGCCCTTTGTAAAACCATCAGACCTCATGAAATGTATTCATTATCATGAGAACAACACAGGAAAAACCTGTCCCATGATTCAATTACCTCCCACCAGGTTCCTCCAATGACACATGGGGATTATGGGAATTATAATTCAAGATGAGATTTGGGTGGAGACACTGCCAAAGTCTTTCACTGCCAAGGTCACTCAGCAAGTAAGAGGTGTAGCCACAGTTAAATCTGATATCTGAGTTTAAATTCTGTACTTTGTATGACTGCTTTACCACTTACAGTACTCTGAAAAAGAGCTCAACCTACATAGTGACTGCACTGTACTGGGAAAGAAGATAAGTCCTTGTTATCACATGGCACTTGACAGATAGAAAGGATTTTCACATGTGGATTTTTTTTTATTTTACTTCACAAAGAAATCAAGACAATATGGTATCATTGGATCCTCTCAGCATGCATGTATGGAGTAGGTTAGTATAACCCTATTAGCCCTGTTATCCAGATGAGGGTCATCCTCTTGATCAAGGGACAGGTAGTTGAATGCCAGTGCCACCTTATATCCAGTGTAATGGCATTGTGAAGTCACTGTCCTTCTTAAATGTGTCTCTATAGCTGTGACCTGGGTACTAGCATTCTTTGGGTCAGTATCTGTCCTGTATCAGATACAGTATCTACAACTGTGTACATCACCCTGGTTCTCTTCATGTCCTTACTGTTCTGTCACCCAGAAATGCATTTCGTTTGATTTTAAACTCAATGATCCAATCTCTGGCAATGCTTTTCAGTTAACGACTTTCATTTAAAGCATCCAACAGAAATGCATGCATACAAACTAAGGCATTCATCCTCTCACTGCTGGCTATGACAGGTCAGTGGATCTCAAAACTTGCTAAACTTTAGAAGCACAGGGAGCTTTCTAAAAATATACTGGTGCCTACATCCCAGCACAGAGATCCTAGTCGAAATGGTTTGTGGTAAATCCCAAGCATCTGTATTTTGTAAGAGATCCCAGGTAATTGTAATTATTATCCAGTTTTGAGAACCGCTCTAAGACCTCAAGAAATGAAACACAAGCACAAGCATACACATGAATGCACACACATGCACACACACAATGTAACATCTCAGACAGTCTGCAGCAGCTACGGCCTCAATGGAGAGAAACACCAATCGGATGATAAAAGGAAGAAAGTTACTGAACTGGTCCTCAGAAAACAACATGGACCTGACTCAATGACCAGTGAAATGATGAGAAGCATCATTTACACCTTTAATTGCCCACTGAGCTGGATTTCTTTATTTGCTTGCATCCTTTTACAGATTCAAGCAGTTTCCATTGGGAGGCATTTAGCAGCTCGGATACATCAACAACCTTGATTCACCTTCAAGGAACACTACCTAGAAAACACTATAAAGTATGGCTATGATGCATGGGGACCAGCAACCCCAAGTCATACCCTTCACTGTGGATGAAATGGGGTAAATACCAACAATTGATAGATATTGATAATTACATCATGTGCCTTCTGCTTGTCAATAACAAATGAACTTATATTGTTTCGTTTGTTTGCAATAGTTAAGCATCATTAAAGTAAAAAATTAACACCTTGAGGACTAAAGTTTTCTTCATGTGGTGACCTGCTATCTAGTAGGTTAGGAAGCCTTATAAATATCACAGAAAGATATCACTCCTGTAAGTAAAAAGTCTCTCTATTTTCTAATGCTTAGATACATCTTTTGATTATGCCAAATGCAAAATCAAATTTGAAAACTTTATTCAACTTTAGATATGAAGAAGAAATAAAGGCAATAAACAGCTTTTGAAGCATCTATGTCACTAATCCCCAGCATTCCTGCTCATTACCACAAACTACCAGTCTCTAGCCACTTAATTCTTATTCCTGCCACTTCAAATCCCGTTTTCTCCAAGAAGCCACTCTGTGCACTGTAATCCATAAATAAGCTTTCCTTCCTCTGTATGACCTCATAATTCATTTGCATTTAGGTATGACATTGTATCATTAGTAATTTTCAATGAGATTATACCTTTTCCCACCAACTGAGCTCTTCTCATCTTGGGGGTAAAAGTCATCTTATGCTACTGTGTATTTTCCTCATAGAGCTTGCACACAACACACATAGCAACTAGTGGGTGTTCAATAAACGTAAGTTGATCAATTTCATACTTAAAAAAGGGTAAAATGACCTAATTTGTGAAAATTAATTTTTCTTTCCAATAATTTGAAATATATTTAAATAAAAATCCATTCCAAAGTCATTATCAGATTAAAATTCTTATTAGTAAACTCTAAATTTCCAAATACCCTGGAACCATTTAGTAACACAAGTTTAGACCAATATAGTTTTTTCAAATTTCAAATAAAAGACCATTTAGACTTTTCTCTAAAGGCATTCAACCATTCCTTGCTTACCATGGACATATCAAGTGTGTTTCCCCTTCAGGACCTTTGCACTTGCTTTTCAATTTGGCTAGAACATTCTTTCCTCTCATCTGCCTCTTAGTTGTCATTCAGTTTTAAATTTAAATGTACCCCTTCAGAAAGGCTCTCCAAGACCACTCAATTTAAAGTAGCCCATACACACACACACTTACTCTTTATCACATAATCCTGATGTTTTCTTCATTATTCTTAAATATCATTATGCATTTTCTTTTATTACACTGAAAATAACTCATTCGTCTATTTGTTTATTGCCTGCTTCCTGACATTCAAATACATGCTGTGTGGGAGCAGGGGTCTTTTCTGTAATGCTCACCTCTCTATCCTCAGTGCTCATAAACTGGTACATAGTAAACACTTAACAAATATTTATTGTAGGAATTTATTTTGAACAGTGTGAAAGTAGAGGGATGAGCACTCTCTTACCCAGAGATGAAGCAGACATTTGGTATTCGAAAACGAATCTCATTTACATGGCTGGTGACTATGGCACCCCTAAATACTTAGAAGAGACTTGAAACTGAGTTATAAGGAGTTGATAGAGGATATAATTTGCTTGATAAAAGAAGAAATGGCAGCCCATGAGAAAATCAAGCAAGCTATTAAGAAAAACTGCCCCACTTTTACCTCATGCATGTATCAAATAAGTGGACATAATATCAAAATAATCATTATTTGTTGAAATGAAATCAATAAATACTTAAACCAGTATACCTTGTCACTTATCATTTCTATCAGTTATCTTTCCACTATCTCAGCATAATTCTTTCATGTTTAATAACTCCCTGCCATAAAATATCAAGTTCTCATATTAAATTAAAATGAACATTCACAGGGAAAACATGTACTTGTTTATGAACAAATAAATATAATTTACAGTACAGTACTCAACCTTGAATTTAATACCATCTTTAGCTTCAGCAGCCTTGGGATTTTTAAATAAGCTTTAGCATCTTGGGTCAAAGGATGCAACTTCTGTTCTTCCTTTCTTATCTCTGCCAGAGCTTTTTTAACTTAACCCCAGGTTGAAATTAATCAAATTTTCTTTATATTATCCCAAAGCAGTTGACAATCCAAGTGACTTTGATGTTCAACAGCATTTGTTCAGATGACTTTTGACATTCATCCACAGTATTGTAGCATCTTGCAATCCTAAAGTTTTTACCAGCTAAAATATTTTTCTTTACCTTTGTATATTTCAATGACCTTTAATTCAGATCAGTTCCATTTGAACCTCAACTGAAAATGTTCTTTTGGGTATTGCTACCTCAGATGCCTGAGATCTACCCTAATACATTTTGTCACAAGTAGGCAGAGAGCTGGAGTGCTAGGAGGAAGTCTTTTGGTAGGGATTTAGTAGCCTTAATTGAAATTTAAATGACAGGAAATATGAAAATAAAAATAAAACATTTTTCTGGAGATAAGCAAAATTTCCAAACCAAAAGACTCCTTTCCAAAGGAATAATTGAAATGCAAGAAGCTATAAAACTGATTTTAGATGAAATAGTGAATCATCCTAGTCAGATTTTGCCACATGCCACCCACTTATCAAATCACTGCTAAACACTCAAAAGTTTTATTCTTTGCATTTTTAATGATGATATTTCTAATGATGATTCTATATTTGGTTACCTGCAACCAAATATTTTGATGAATAATTAAAGTAACGTTCACTGAAATATATGTGGAAAAATCCATGAAGATTTTCTCTGGAGAGTGACTGTAGCAGCTATGTGAAACATTTGGTGTTTGTGATTCTGCCATTTTGGTTCGACAAATTGTCAGTCAGCTTTACAATGTGCTAGAAGCTTCAGAAATGCAAAACAAGTATAATAATGGTAGGATGTTTGTGTTAGTTATCACTTGTTATCACAGGTTATTGCTCCTCCAGATTCACTCTTCACCATTTTGTATTCTACTCTATGCCCTGGAAGGGTGATGTGCATGAATCATATCAAAAGATTCACTTGTCCTCCGGCTCTGGCAGTGTTTGGCCAATAAAGAGCCCAAGCAAGAGGTGAAATAATGAGAGGATAGTGAAAGGAGTACAGTTGTTACTTGCTATTCTCGGGGGACTGGTTCCAGGAATCCCCTCTGACAACAAAATTTACAAATACTCAAATCCCTTACAGAAAATAGGATAGTATTTGTATATAATCTATGCACATCCTCCTGTATACTTTGATTTCTAGGTTACTTATAATACCTAATACGAAGTAAATGTTATACAAATTGTTGTTATACTGTATTGTTTTTATTTGTATTCTTGTTTATTGTTATATTGTTGTTTTTACTGTTTTTTCCTAAATATTTTCAATCTGTAGTTAGTTGAATTTGCTGATGCAGAATCCACAGATACGATGAACTAGCTGCATTTATTTCCTATGAGGTCACTACAGGCTGGCTGGGTCACAGCACTTGTCATTCTGCCTCTGGGTCTCAAAACCTACTCCATTCACTCACCCTTTTCAGCCTAAAAGAGCTAATGCTGCTATTAACCAGGATACTGCATGAGTGGGTTCCTTCTATCTTCTGCACACCTTTGTAAATAGTCCTTTGTTAAGCTCTTCTAAAATTACCCAACTTGAGTTTCCATCTGATTCCTCGTGAGACCTTCAACGTTCAAATGCCTGTCTTAGAAGAGTTCCCCATTAGGTGGACATGGTGAAGTCTAATACATTAAAGGAATATAATGCAATCAAATATAACACAAGAGAATGACAAAATCCAATGTTAAATTAAAGTCTCCATAAATGTTACTGAGATTAAGGAAGTGACGGACTATTTGAGAGCAAAAGTTGGACTGAGGAAATTTCCAAGAAAAGACAGAACTTCAAATGGAGTGATGAGGCAGGAAATTTGGACAGCAGAAAAGAAGGGATAAAGAATCCCCTGTGGAAGACTAACTTTGGCAAAAGCACAAAAGCAGAAGTAAGAATATAATGTGCGAAGATAATTAATTTGGCTATTCATCTGGTTTATCTGGTTTCCAAAACCTCCAGTGGAGAGGTAAACTCATGGTTAAAATATTGGTCTAAACCATCCTGTCTGGGTTAAGCAAATGAGTGAATTCCACACACAAGAATCAAGGTGCATCAGTGAGGAAGATGAAAGCAGCTGCTCCTGACATAAAATTTCAGGGTGGGTTCAGTCATTAGTTATCATAGTACCCAAAAGAACATATTGAGATGCAAAATAATTTGTCTTGGGGTTTATACCAGTTTATTTTTTTAACCTCAGATCAAATGCTTTATCAATTCTCATCACATCAGACGTCTCTACAGTTTGAATGGAGGGTTTATGTCTTTTATACAATATGCAAGCCCCTGTTCCACACCCCAAAGAGGGAATTAATCGCATGAACTAAAGACCCATTTGCTACCCATTCATGGTGAGCATCATAATGTGAGCATCCCTTGCTGCTGAGATTCTTGCAGCCAACCTACCTTATGGTCTGGTGTATAATCCAGAAGCTCTGTGCCTCTGGTTTCTAACTTTTACTTCTAGATAATTTAAATTCTCTGAGATTCCATTGCCTCATTAGTAAAATGGAAATGGCCATACCTGCCCTTTCCATATGCTAAAGTTGCTGTAGGGAACAAGTTAGGCAATATCCATTAAAGCAGTGGGGAAGCTAAATAAAAGGTAATTCCAAAGAGAGATGTTACTTAGGATAATGGAAATGGTGGGGATGGCAAGGTAAAAATACCTCCCTCATAAATTCTTTGCAAGATAAAAGCATAATGTTAGATAATGTTAGTGTTTATGCCATAAGATGATTTAACAGTACATTTAAAAAAACTCAGATGGCTAGAATCTGTGGGTTTCCCCTAATTTGCATCAGTACAAATATTATTATTAGAAAGCATATTAAAACACAATATTGGCTTTTGTGCATTGCCTCACAGTTCCTTTTATAGCAATTAAAACAACATGTCCCATGTTTGTACAAAACCCCTCCTGTCGTTTATTTCACAGAGGCTTTTGATGACAATTCAGGCATATAAAAACCTGTGAGTCAAGTTTCTCTAGCCTGCAATGACAGTGTCCACTGGAAAACGTCAGTGAATCACATCACAAAAATTCCTCTGGTCTACCATAAAAATTCAGGAAGGGTGACCCTGACTGTAACCTTGTTTCTCCAAAGTAAATCCAGTCCCTGCATCTGTGCTGCATATAATTGCCAAAACACATTTACGATCTGTGAAAAGAAATGATCAAGAAATGGATGTGCCTCTCCTATCATACCAGATTTTAAGGACAGGAAAATATACACTGAAATGAATGAGAAGGAGACACAGGAGAGAAGCAAAAGAGAAAGAACAGGGATAGACAAGAATGAAAATCTTCCACTCTTGAAAGAAGTCAGTGTCTATGACGTTTCATACCTGGTGGTGCATATTCTGCATGAGAAATTAGATGGTATTTTCTCTGTAAAAGATTGCCTTTATGGCAATTTTTCAAGCTAACACTTAAGTTACAGCTTCTATTACAGCTTCTGCAGCAGCAGCTCTTTGATTACAGAATTCTGGCCATACGTTTTATTGCAGTTATAAAGTAACAGGAAACTAATTTCTTTGTAAAGTGTTTGCAGAAGGGATGAGTGCAGCATTGGCATAGGACAGAGTTTTTGACCTTTCCCCAGTGAAGTACAAGTAGGTCACAGATGATCTGATTTTTTTCCTAACCTGTCTTTATTCTAGCACACCCTGGGTCTTTGCAGAGATCTCTAGTATCCATTCCTATTTCAGAGTAACAAGACGTAGCTCATGTAATATTTGAGTCAGTTCCACCAGGTTGCTACATAAATATTTAATTTTCAGCATGAACTTCTGGTCTCTTCAGGATTCTTCAGCTGGATTCCCACTGGAAAATGGAGCTTCTGGCATCCCACCACTTGTGGATAATTCTTTTGATCAAACGGAATACAGAAAGTGTATGAAAAGAGATTTTTATAGATCTCAGAGGGCCTTTGTCTTTAAGTGAGGAACAAGACACAGTATAAGGAAGTCAAAAACAGTGGTTTTCTTGGCCTTCGGTTGCCCCATTTAGACCATGTTTCCACCAACCGCTTTACCACCAGCTTATCTGACTCTAGTGCCTTTTTCTCCATTCTTGTGGCGCTCTGTGGCTTTTTAACCATCTGAATGCCAGAACACTGATGATTTGGGAAACTGAAAAGTTTCCCTCTTCAGTAAAAGTCCTGCTCTGATGTTAGAGGTAGAGTCATGTAGTAGTTATGATTGGATTCCAGAACTAGATGCAATTCCTGTGTCTGTGTCATTTAAGAGCTGCACAACCTTGGAGAAGTCAGATAAACTCTCCAAGCTTTTGTTTCCTCATCTGTAAATTGATGCGTGCAATAATAGGATTGTTTTGCATAACCCCATGTAAATTTGCTTAATTTAGTGATTTTCATGTGAAATACTCAATAAATATTTATTATTATTATTGGAGATACCAAAATCCACCTTCAGAACCCATCTAAAACACTCCTGATGTATTTTATAATAAAAGTATGTTTATTCTATACCTCTCTTTGAAAACTCCAAAACAGAAAAACTTTTTAAAAATTCAATCTATATAAATTCAGGAAATATCAAAAACCCCAACTCACAGTTTGTGAACAATATGTGCCAAAAATCCCATGAATTTTGGACTTAAATGAGGAAGGATGCTGAAAGCCAAAAGTCACTTCCACTGCCCTTGATTCCCTTACAGAATCTTGAGAGGCTGGATTAAAACTCACAAATTTGAACCACTGAAGATCACAGGTATGGGTGAGCTATGTGGGAACGGCAGGTCCAAACAGTTCCAAGTTATGAAATGCCATGGGAGGCGGGTTGATGAAGTGATTGCACAACTTTACTATATTATTTCTGACCCAAACTACAAATTGGAAGAAGTGAGACCTGGAGGAAAGAGACAGCACCAATCGGTTCTGCAGCAGTCTTATCAACAAAGATGAATAAACACTAAATAATGAAAGACCTATAAGCTCAGAGGCTCCACTTTGGTTCATGTTGATTTCAAATATGGTTGCTAAGCTATCTGTGGGGGAAATGTGCTCTCAAGGAAGGTGACACAAGCATATATAGTGAAAAAGTACCCTTTAGAATTACACTAAAATTTAATTTAATATCAGAATGTGCCAAATACTACATGGAACATACTTGTAACATTAAAAATGTATCCATGTGTATTTAAAATTCAGTCCTAACTGGCCACCCTATGTTTTTATTTGCTAAATCTGGCAGTCTTACCCCACTCACAGACAAGAAATAGAAAGAAGTTCAACTCAGCCTGTATACACAGACCCTATTAAAAAGGGGTAAATTAACATAGTAAGCAAACAGAATGAAAAATGTACTTCAGATGCATTATCCTCAAGAAACTGAAGAAAAGCTCAGACAAGCATACTTATAATCTCAAAACAGTAAAGGCATATGGACTCTTAGAAGAAATAGCTCAAATACTACATAAAACAGCAAGAGATAAAAAGTGGTCTGGCAAAACTGAGGGAAAGAATTGTAAAGCAACTTTAAAATAAAAAATAATGGCAAGTAAAACACATTCTGCTGAGAAGGAGTCAACCATATGGAAAATAAGTGTGAAAAAATAACACAAAGTCCAAAAGATAAAGACAAATCCATGATGAGCAAGCAGAACAAAGGCAGGTAAAGAAAAGCCAACGTCAAGATGATGATGATGATAACTGGACCAGAAAGAGAGCAGAACAAGCAGAATAACAGGAATTTATTCTGAAATAAACAAAGACCCAAATCTACAAATCACTGACAAAAATGTATTCTAAAAAACACGATAGGCAATAATCAACACTAAGACATGATCTGACGTAATAACTAAAATTCAAATAAATAAAAGAACCCTATGGGCATTCAGTGGATAAAGCAAAACAGCTGCAAATGGGAGAAACCAGACTGTGATCTCCTTCTACTGCCAAGAGACAGCGGAATAATATCTAGAGTGTTTTCATGGGGAAAAATGTAATATAATAACATTATATTCATTTAAAATATAATAGAGAAATATTTATCAAATTCATTGGATTCTCCCTTTCAATTGCATTAGTAACATTGAGGATTTTCTATATGCCTGTTGACTATTTGCATGTCTTCTTTGAAAAAATGTCTATTCAAACCCTTACTCCATTTTTTAATTGGTTATTCATTTTTGTACTATTGAATTGTAGCAGTTCCCTATATATTTTGAAGATTAGCCCCTTATCAGATATGTGATTTGCAAATATTTTCTCCCCATTCTGTAGGTTATCTTTTCACTCCATTGATTGTTTTCTTTGCTGTGCAGAAGCTTTTTTTGGGGGGGTGGTGGGAATGGAGTCTCGCTCTGTTGCCCAGGCTGGAGTGCAGTGGTGCAATCTCAGCTCACTACAACCTATGCCTCCTGGATTCAAGCAATTTTCCTGCCTCAGCCTCCCTAGTAGCTGGGATTACAGGCACGCACCACCACATCTGGCTAATTTTTGTATTTTTAGTAGAGACGGGGTTGACTGCAGAAGTTTTTTAGTTTGACGTAATCTCACTTGTTTATTTTTGTTTCTGTTTCCTGTACTTTTGGGGTCATATTCATGAAATCATTGCCAAGATCAATATCATAAAGGATTTCCCTTCATTTTCTTCTAGGAGTTTTAAGTTTTCGGGTCTTATATTTGTTTTTAATTCATTTTGAGTTAATTTTTGTGTATGGAGTAAGAGTCCAATTTCATTCTTTTGCATGTGGACATCCAATTTTCTCAACATCATTTGTTGAAAAGATTATCTTTCCCCCTATGTAGTCTTGGTACCCTGTCAAAGATCAGTTGACTGTATACATGTGGATTTATTTCTGGGCTCTCCATTATATTCCATTGGTCTAAATCTGTCTTTATGTTAGTCACATACTGTTTTGAATACAGTAGCTTTTTACTGTATTTTGAAATCAAGAACTATGATTCTTCCAGTTTAGTTCTTGTTACTCAAGATTGATTTGGTTATCTGTGGTACCACATAAATTTTAGAATTGTTTGTTCTATTTATGCAAAAAAAAACGCCAATGGGATTTTGATAGTGATTGCACTGAATCTGTAGATTTCTTTGGGTAGTCCATACATTTTAACAATTTTAAGTCTTCTAACCTATGAACACAGAATGTCTTTCTATTTGTATCTTGTTTAATTTCTTTCATCAACATTTAACAGTTTTCAGTATACAAGTCTTTTACCACCATAGTTAAGTTTGTTCCTGGGTATTATATTCTTTTTGTTGCTATTGTAAATGGCATTATTTTTCTAATTTCTTTTTCATTGTTCATTTGTTCATTGTTAATATAAAGTTTGCATCTTGCAACTTTACTGAATTCAGTTTTTAATTCTAAGAGGTTTTTAATGGAATCTTTAGAGTTTTCTATACATGAGATTATGATGTCTACAAACAGGCAAAATTTTACTGCTTCCTTTGTGATGGGACACATCTCAGGATGCTATGATCAAAAACTAAAAGACAAATGTTGACAAGGATGTGGAGAAATTGAAATCTTTACACATTGTTGGTTGGAATGTAAAATGATACAGCCACTATAGAAAACAGTGTGGAAAGCCCTTATCCTCAAAAAGTTAAAAATAGAACTACCATATAATCCAGCAATTCCAGTTCTGGGTATTTATCAGAAACCACTGAAATCAGAATTTTGCAAATATAACAGCCCTCCAATGTTAAGTGCATCACTATTCACAACAGCCAAGACGCAGAAAAAACTTAAATGTCCATCTGTGGATGGATAAAGAAAATGTGGTCTATACATACAATGGGTTACTATTCAGCCTTATAAAGAAAATAATTCTGCAATATGGGACAACATGGATGCACCTTGAGAACGTTATTCTAAGTGAAATAAGCCAGACATAGAAAGACAAATATTGCATGATTCTACTTATATGAGATATCTAAAATAGTCAAATTCACAGATTCAAAGAGTTGGAATTGTGATTACTATAGGCTTCAGGGAGGTAAAAATTGAAGGTTACTAATCAATGGGCATAAACTTACAGTCCAAGAAGAGCAATAAACTCTAGAAATCTGTCTGGGCATGGTGGCTCACACCTGTAATCCCAGCACTTTGGGAGGCTGAGGTGGGCAGATCACAAGGTCAAGAGATCAAGACCATCCTGGCCAACGTGGTAAAACTCCATGTCTACTAAAAATACAAAAATTAGCTGGTCATGGTGGTGCTTGTAGTCCCAGCTACTCAGGAGGCTGAGGCAGGAGAATTACTTTATCCTGGGAGGCAGAGGTTGCAGTGAGCCGAGGTCGTGCCATTGCACTCCGGCCTGGCAACAGAGTGAGACTCCATCTCGAAAACAAACAACAACAACAAAATCTCTATAAATCTGCTGGACAACATTACTCTACCTATAGTCAACAACAATTTGTTATATACTCAAAAATGTGTAAGAGGATAGGTCTAATTTAAGTGTTCTTACCAAAATAAAATACAACAAAATGATCCTAAGTAAAACAAGAATACAAGAAAAAGAAATAAGAAGCACAAAGACTGGAAAGAAAAATATAAAAATGCCTTTATTCCTAACTTTCAGGACTGTATTAGAATATCAAAAGAAATGTACAAAAAAAAAAAAAACTAAATCAAATAAGTAAATTTAGTAAGGCCATAGGATATAAAGGCAGAATACAAAAATCAATTGTATTTATATATAATAGTAATGTACTATTGGAAATGAAATTTAAAGAGAAATTCTACAAACAAATAATATTTAGGAATAAATAATGAAAGGTTATACAAAATCTCTATAACAAAACTTCAAATTAAAAAGTCAGAAAACAACAGATGCTGGAGAGTATGTGGAGAAATAGGAATGCTTTTACACTGTTGGTGGGAGTGTAAATTAGTTCAACCACTGTGGAAAATGGTATGGTGATCCCTCTAGGATCTAGAACTAGAAATATCATTTGACAGAGCAATCCCATTATTGGGTATATTCCCAAAGGATTATAAATCATTCTAATATAAAGACACATGCACACGTATGTTTATTGCAGCACTATTCACAATGGCCAAGACTTGGAACCAACCCAATTGTTCATCAATATTAGACTGGATAGGGTTCGATCCAAGATGGCCGTTTAGGAACAGCTCAGGATTGCAGCTCCCAGTGAAAGCGCAGAGGGTGAGTGGACGCCGTGTTTTTATTGCCCACAGACTAGGAAATTCCCGGGCAGAGGTGCTCCACGGTCACCAGCGCGGCTGTTTCGGCCAGTGCGGCTGTGCCGGCCAGCGCCGGCCAGCGCCGCTGCTTTGCCCCGCGCGGCTGCTTTGCCCCGCG